>NC_056739.1:59332204-59572204 GCF_019279795.1 Protopterus annectens | reverse complement strand
GAGATGTTAAACCAAGGTCCTACCTGCTAACTCAGGTAGATGTAAAAGATCTCATGCACCTATTCAAAAGAGCAGGGCTTCTTTATTTCAGACTTCTCCTGTGATTCTTGCTATTGATACTGTGTTCTCTAGATTTGAAAAACTAGATAGGCAGGTGGTTTGAATCCAGCATTGCTTAAATAGTATAACTGTGTGTATGTGTCTGTATTGCCATGTACAATTGGCTCCTTCAAAATATCCATTGTGTACAATTCCATGTCTGAGACATATTTACACTGGGAGAGGGCTCCCCCATTAATTTCTTGGGGGTGGGGGTTGTCATAATGATTAAGATGTCTACCCCACAAGCAGAAGATGCAAGGTTTAATTCTCACCTTTGAAAGGGAAATTGGCTAGGCTTAAAATGGCCTGTAAGGCAGCTAGCCTAGTACTTATCTAGGAATACTCTTTCCTGTCAGCAGTTGTCCATAACTGTATGTCATGTCACATTTTAGTGCCATCTGCAATTAGTTGCATATGTATGTGGCCATGTAAAAATCAGTATAATGTTCAGTTTATAAATGTTTTCTGGTACTATTCCATTAACAGGGCAGCAGGTAAAATGTGCACTTGATGTCAAGTCAGTGCTGCGTAGTTCTCTGTGGTTTGAATTTTCTGTTCATTGTCACAGTAGTATTTGTTTTATCACATGTCAGTACTACTTATTTTACTGTTCTGATTGTAATTTTCCATTTGTTGTGACAGTACTACTGATTTATACTTGCAACTCTGTGAAAATGGGGACAAACCATTAAGGGAGCAGCATGAGAAATGGACATTTGCTCTCAAGTCACTGCTGCTTCATTTAGACTGGTTTTAATTCTCTGTTTGTTCTGACACTAATACTGATGTCTTCACATGTCAATGCTGCTTATTGAATTATTCTGTTGTGCTTTGAATTTTGTTTTTCTTCTCAGTAATAAGAATTTTTCCTTGCAAGTCATTATGTAGAGATTTTAGATATACACATACTTGGTATCTTGCATACTTTTCTGTACAGTTAACATCCCCAGCATAATACAGGCAATACCACATCTAAATAGCAATGCTGTTCTTTTATTTACAAAAATACATCTATGCTAATTTCCATGGTTACCATGACCAAGCACATCCAAGTGATTTGTAAGTAAGTAAATTAAATGAATATATAAATAAGGAAATAAATAGCTGATTCATTTTAAAAAGAACTAATAAGTAACTCACTGTTTACATTTTGGATTCTTATGTCTGTGAACAATATGCAGGATGTTGTACACCAAAAGCAGTCCAGAATTCACAGTCTTTAGCCTCCTAACCTTCCAATGAATTTGGGGGAGATATTATGTGCCTAACTACAAGAATCTCTACATCCTAAGAAATAATGGAAGAACCTGAATATGTGCATTCATGAACTTTGTGGTGGCACTGAACAGTATACTTATGGAAATGAACTGTTATTTTAGACACTGAAAGTTCTGTTTTAATACACTGTTCTGGTTATGTACACAGTACTTTTTGCACATGGTTACAAGCCAAAAATTGTTTCTTCTTTTTGTCCCAACTTAATTGTCCTTGCACAACATTATTGACTGTATAAATGCAACAGCAATCAGCGTTACAGTTTTAAACATCTGTGCTAGCGATAAGCTTTGTCATTTTTGTTAAAAGAAGAAACAAGAGATACCCATTCTGTCTCTGACTGCCTTATTATCTTTTGTCCCTTTTAGTAACTGCATATACCAATGAACAGAAAATTCAAACCACAGAAGAGTACACAGCAGTGACTTGACATCAAGCGCACATTTCGCCTGCTGCCCCATTAATGGGAAAGTACCTTTTTTTTCCTCTGACATACATACATATGTATGGGTCTATGTCTGAAGCTAGAGTTTTCAGAAACTCAGAATTTATATTGTTGAGACAATATGATCGAGTTTCCAAATATTTAAACTTCATAACACAACAACAATCTACCTTTTTTACATTTTTGTAGGAGGCAAAGCCCCCCTGTATCCCCTACATATTATACATACCAACTTCAAGATCGCACTACATGGGGGAAAAGGGTAAATTCCCCAGTCCGCACTGTTCTACTATCTCCATTCAAAAGTTAAGGGTTTTCGGAAACCGAATCATATTGTCTCAACAATATGAACTTCTAGTTACTGAAAACTCAAGCGTCTGAAACGGACTCATATGTAACGCAATAATGCAAGTACATGTTGAATTCCATCCTCTAATAATAATATGTTGAACTATCACAATGCAAAGGCATCAAAACTGAAATCATCAGTGACAATATTTTGAAAGTCAACATGTCAAAGAACTCAAAACGTTAAAACAAACAAAAAAATGATTACAAAAAGAAGCACACCATTTCCTTTAGCGATAAGAACACTAAAACCCCTGCCATAAACAAGCTATACAATAGAAGGAGGAAACTAGTACAGAAAAAAAGTAAAATCCCAAGACGGGAAGACATCGCTGATCAGTATCAGCAAGAAACTACGTTTCCTCATAAAATCATCCAAGACTAGCTTCAAAAGAAAAATTGCCATGGACTCCAAAGATAACCACAAGGCATTCTTTAGCTATGTCAAGAATCTAAGTGGCAATGCTCAGATCTGCTCGGAGTTAGTGCAGAATGGCACAAAATACACTGAACCGACTGCTATAGCCAACATCCTGGCAGACAGGTTCATTGCAAACTTCACCCCCAAAGGGGCCCATAACTATACAAGAAGAATGTAGTGCCCCTGAAATCACAGGTTAAAACAGCCCTCTCCAAAGCCAAAAACACAGCATCAATGGGACCTGACCGTGTCCCAGGCTGCATCCTACACAAGCTCTAAGATTAACTAACCTCTCACTTAAACACACTGTTTAAACTCAGCCTCTCCACAGCTATGTGCCCACAGAGTGCTCACAGCAATGGTTATTCCACTCCACAAAGGTGGAGCCACAACAGACCCTGGGAACTATTGCACTATAAGTCTGACTAGCTTGGTCTGCAAAGCTATGGAGCGCATCATCATGGATCTCATTAACAGAGAAATTGGAACCCTCCAAATACTGGACCCTACCCAGTTCGGCTTTCTTAAGGGTGGATCATGCCTCCTAAACCTGGTGGACTTCTTTGAGACAGTTACCAAGGCTATATACGAGGGAAAGGTGGTCCACACAGCATACCTGGACCTCGCAAAGGCCTTCAACACCATTCCCCACTCAGGTATTATAGACAAGCTCACCAGCCTGAACATAAACCCCTACGTCACGAGATGGGTTGCCAACTGGCTCATGGACAGAACCCACATGGTAAGAGTTGCAGGAGCTAGGTCTGACTTTAAACCAGTTACAAGTGGCATTCCCCAGGGCTCAGTCCTAGGACCCCTCCTGTTCGGCATATACTTCTCAGAGGTACAGGCAAGCACAGGAGGACTATGGCTGACCAAGTTCACATACGACTGCAAACTAGGGGCTATAATTGACTCTCCGGCTGACACATACATCCTCCAAAAGGGTCTCACTGAGACAGATACCTGGTGTCAAAACCATGGCCTCAAGCTAAATGCCAAAAAGTGCCTAGTCATCCCCTTTGGAAAAAACAAAGTACCCACAAACTACCACATAGGTGGTAGCTCCCTAAATATGGAAGACGTAATAAGGGATCTGGGGACCCAAATAGATAGTAACCTCTCCTTTGATAATCACATTGCCAAAGTGGTTAGAAAATCCTTCTTTGTGGCCAACCTAATCACAAAAGGGTTTGCATCCAGATCGAAAGAGGAAATTGTGCCCCTCTATGCACCACTCATCAGACCCATCATAGAGTACAATGCCCCATTTGGGATGTACCTTACCAGACACCTGCAACAACTAGAAAGACCACAGAAGTTCCTCACCAAGAAAATCACTGGCCTCAAGCAGATGCCCTATGCAGCTCAACTGAAGAAACTCCAGCTTTACTTGGTTGCATACCGCCTACTCAGAGGTGATCTCTGCCTGACATACAAGGCCATGTCCAACCCAGAATTGATGGACATGCTCCACCTAAAGAAAACCATATCCCCTCGAGCCACACACTCCAGAGATCTAAACCTCACCACAACAATAAACAGGACGTAAAATGAGGTAAAATGACAAAAATCAATAAAGGTCACCCAGTCTTCCCTGTCCACATTCTTAACCTGGTTCCATTTATTTGAATGAAGTTTCCTAAAGTCAATTTCACAGACTTTCTCGAATGTCGATAACAATGGATGACTAATAGGGTTAAAGGTACTAGAAATGTAGTATTCAGATGCACCTATTTGTTCCCCTTTAAACAACAAGTTCAGTTTCCTAATAAATTGTTTCAAATCCAAAATTGTATGTACAACGTCCATAGATTTAGTAGGCAGAAAGGAAAGTCTCTTTGCTAACAATTCCAGCACACTGGATTCAATCTGATAAGATGTGAAATTGTATATAGTAAAGTCACTTCCGCAGTTTTTAATTATAGTCAAAGGGGGGGGGGCACCTGTTCACACACTTCTGGAACTAAATCTGTTGCTAAGTGTATATCTAGCACAGTGCTTTTAACCTGGGTCAATGTAGTTAATGGCTCATATGAAGGGGTAGACCACTAGAATGACCATTTAAGGTGTCGTTTAAACTTATATCACTCTTGTTAAACAACTCGACCCTGGAGCCATCCCTTGTTACTGAGTTAACCACTAATGGCTCCTTATCAATAAACAGGCCACTCCTGTTGCTAAATTCAACATTTGAAAAAGAAAAACATAGTGTTTACTGAAAAGTTGCATCAGTTCAGAACCATGCCTATTAAACAAGTCCAGTAAATCCTTACAAAAGGGGGAGCCTGGAAGGACACCCGTAGGATATTGCCAGGATCTCAGTCCTTTTGGAACAACTCACTCCTTTAAACATTCACTGAAATAAGCTGTTTCTAGTTGTAATTTTTTTAGTCTCAAATAGTTTGGCATCTAGTAATTTCAAGTCAGATGCTATCGACATAGGTGCTCCCGGGGACAGTTTCTCATTAGTTCCAGATACACTATTCATGGTTTTATTGAGCATGGGAACAGAATTCAACCATTTTGAAACATCAAACCAGCCTGCATGATCTCCATTAGTGTAGACATTCTCAGAATTTTGACCAAGGGGGATATGAGTAGTCTTACCTCTTACTTGGGAAGTATCAAACTCCAAGTTCAGGTTTTTAGCAACAGTAACACAATTAGTTGAAGGTAGGACAGTATCTAGACGTTCTGCCAAAGTATTCAAACATTGGGAGAGCATAGCTATCAGTCTAGTAAGGTTCCCAGCTTCATGTTGGCTTTCCTGAGTGTTATCGATATCCTGGGAATCAGTGCTATTCCCACTAGCCATCAAAACATCTGTCAGTATAGTAAACTGCCTGAATGATAAAATTAAAATTATCAATGCACGCATCTGTGACTCTATGGAATTTCCTCGGTACAAATAAGACTATAGCAGATAAGTTAAAACTGATAAAACTTAAAAAACTACAATGGGACATTCAGGCATATGCCAGTGGTACAGCTTATCCTATCCCCCCATGTTCTCAGAGTCAGAATGGTTCAGTACAGTTGAGTACAACATCTTTACTTTCAACGGCAACAGTTACTAATAGTCAGAATCAATGGACAGAGCAACCAGGGAAGCAATTAGACCAATTGGATGAATTCCCTATTATTGAAATCGATCCTGAACATGAAGATCATGTTTTTTTACAGTAAGGTTCCAACCAAACGACCGCAGGAGATGAGAGTCGGAAAGGGAGAAACGCCCAACAGCAAAAAAACAGCAACATCAGGAAAAAGAGGTAATTCCTCCTGAAGTTGGGACTGTTTTGGACAGAGACTTTAATGTTTTAGGTACTGTGACTGTGAATAACATGAACAGCACTAATTGTTCGTTTAAATCACCAGTCAGTGCATATGGAATTTCTATGTCTCCTTTTCTCTTGAACTCTTTAACTGAACTGGAATGTTTTTCTTTTTCAAATGTTGAATTTGGCAACAGGAGTGACCAGTTTATTGATAAGGAGCCGTTAGTAGTTAACTCAGTAACAAGGGATGGCTCCAGGGTCGAGTTGTTTAACAAGAGTGATATAAGTTTAAACGACACCTTGAACAGTCATTCTAGTGGTCTTATTAACAACACTGGACAGTATTCTAAGGGGTTGGTTAATGTGAAAACAGTACAAATGGGTGGGTAGGGAGATTTTAATGGAGAAAATACAAGCAGTTATAATGTTTATACAACAGAGAGTCATAATGTGGAGTCCCCTGGGTTTTCGACAGTAACCAACATGGAGAAGTCAGGGATATATGAGTCTAGGAAGACCTTACCATCAAATATGACTGAATTTAATAGATTAGAACCAATGATGGATGTTCCTTTATTTCAAATCCCACATCTTATTAGATTTAATATTGGTGATGGTTTGACTGTAACCTCTAGTGTCTCTTTGAGACATGTAACCATTGAAACAGGGTCTACCATTTCAGATGAGCCATTAACTACATCGACTCAGATTAAAAACACTGTGCTAGATATACACTTAGCAACAGATTTAGTTCCGGAATTGTGTGAACAGTTGCCCCCCCTTGAATATAATTAAAAACAGGGGAAGTGACTTTACTATATACAATTTCACATCTTATCAGACTGAATCCAGTGTGGTGGAATTGTTAGCAAAGGGACTTTCATTTGCGCCTTCCAAATCTATGGACTTTGTACATACAATTTTGGATTTGAAACAATTTATTAGGAAACTTAACTTGCAAGTGTTGTTTAAAGGGGAACAAATGAGTGCATCTGAATACTACATTTCTAGTACCTTTAACCCTATTAGTCATCCATTGTTATCTACATTCGAGAAAGTCTGTGAAATTGACTTTAGGAAACTTCATTCAGATAAACAAAACCAAGTTAAGAATGTGGACAGGGAAGATTGGGCAACCTTTATTGATTTTTGTCATTTACCTGTAAGAACATTTAAACCCGATAAGGGAGGTGGACTAGTAGTAATGGGGCAAGATTGGTATATTCAAAAGATGAGTGGATTGTTGAATACTGATAAGTATATCAAAGTTAGTTTAAATGAATTCAACATAGCTTATAGGAAAATAAAACAACATCTGAATGATTTGTTCATAGAACTTATAGACCTATCTATGTTGAATTATTTAACTATGCCAGCCCCAAAGACACCAGTGTTATTTGGTTTACCGAAAATACACAGATCCCTAAATGATCCACCTATGAGGCCCTTGGTTGATGCTCGCAGTAGTATAACCTACTCTTTGGCGAAAGTAATAGATAACATCCTGAAAAAATATCTAGTGGATGAAGAACAGATTTGTAAAGACTCGTGGTCTTGTTTAAGTAAATTAAATTCACTTGTATTGGAAGATGTGTTCAACTTTTTAACTATGGATGTTAGGGATTTGTACATGTCCATCCCTCACGAAGAAGGTACTCATTGTGTTCCTTGGTTTTTGAACATGAAAGGTGCCCTTGAAAGTGAGATCATGTTAGTTAACATGTTACTGGATATTGGTTTAAGAAACAATTATTTTATATTTGATGATCAACTATATTTACAAAAAATTGGTGTGGCAATGGGGTCCCCATGTGGGGCCAGCTTTGCCAACTCAGTGATGGCTTTTTGGGAAAGAGAGTTCATTCTCTCACAAAGCCACTTAACAGAGACATTTTTCCTTTACACACATTTCCTAGATGGCATCCTTATTTTATACAATGGGAGGTTGGATGAAGTGGAAAATATTTGTTGAATATTTAAACCAAACTGCCACATTTTTAAGGTTTACACACACCTTTAATACAGAGGCCATAGCATATTTGGATATTGAAGTTTTTAAAGTTTCAACACAGAAGAGACTAGCAGCCAGGATTCACAGGAAAGACACATTTTCAAATACGTATTTACACTTCAGTAGTTTCCACCCTTTCCATCAGAAGAAATCTGTAATAAAAGGACAGTTAGTACGAGCAGCGAGGATGGTAACTATTGATAGTGAATTTTCAGTAGAATGTAACAAGATAGCTAAAATTTTCCTTGCTCGGGGTTACCCAGGGGATCTTATTAACGCAATGATAGATGAAGTGATGTATAAAAATCTACTGGATTTTATATACCATTATTACAAGGTGATTTTTCACCAGTTAATGAGATGAACAGTACCCAAAAGGTTAATAGGTCACCAGTGTCATTAATTCTAACATACAGCCCTGAGAGTGGTCACATTATTTCAATTATAAAGAAAAACTGGGACTTGTTATGTCACAACTTGGAATTTTGTACCTTGTTGGGTCTATACCCCTCTTTCACATTCAAGAGAGGTATGAACTTGAAAAATGTTATAGAAATGAAACAACACAGAGTTATTAATTATCCCGGGATGAGTAAATGTGAATCTTGTAATTTTTGTAAACATATGAGTATAGGGTATTCATTTGACATCAGGGACAGTAGTTACAAGACCTTGTCAGGCAAGTATAACTGCAACACAACCTACATAGTGTATCTTGCTCAATGTAACCTATGTCCCGCATTCTACCTAGGAAAATCTGATCATAGACTGCGAGAGAGGGTATATGAGCACCTGTACTATATTAGGAAAGGCGAGATTGAAAATGCATTAGCTGCCCACATCAAAACTAACCCCACACATAGTTTTATGTTTAGAGTAATTGCCCATGTAGCTGGTGAAATAAGGGGTGGTCTGAGATCTTTGTTATTAGAAAAAAAGAAAATTGACGTAGCAGATTTGTTTAGATGCTTGCCATTTCCCAGGTATAAATGATAGTTGCTCCATACAATATTTATTAAAACTGAAAAGTCTAAATAGTTAATCAATTTTTATAGGTATTTCTGCTATGATAACTTGCCCTGTATTTTTATTTTTTACAATTTGTATTTGATGTTTACATGGTCTTCACAATTGTAGTTGATCAAATATGGATTTTATACAATCCTAGATATGTAAGTGTTAAATGAATGCATTTTAGTTTAGTTTTAGAATTGAGATTCATTTGTATGGCTAATTGTTATTTTATTGAATAATTGAGTAATTAGGGGGTGGAGGGAAGTGTATTTTTGTATAAAAGTTAGTTTGTACCTGCTGTTATTTGTCTGAAGAAGTTTGGTCATTGAACCAGATGAAAAGCGTTTAACATTACAGTGTGGTACTGTGGTTTGTTCATCAACCTTTTATTAAAGAGCTGAATAGCTGAAGATTGCTGGGTGTTTGAGGTGCTTTTGTCCTGCATATTTGTTTTTCTACAATCCCATCTGATCTCAACTCTGCTATATGCATCACCCATATTAACTAACCTAAGAAAAACTGAGTTAGCAAAACTAGACTCCTGTTATAACAAAATTGCTAGGTATGCAGCAAACTCAACCTTTGGTTCACACCACTGTTCAGCACTCAAACAACTCAACTGGTTAGAACCCCCCCCCCACCAGATCCTTCTCTTTAACCAACTAACCATGGCCCACAAAATCTATCAACCAGAGAAAACACCTGCCCTGTAAAACCTACTACGTCCATACTCTAGTGCCAGATCTCAACACTCTAGCAAGAAACTCCTTATCAAGATAACCACAGCCAATCTTGCTTGAGAACCCCTCTTCTCAAATTACAATGCCACAATTTGGAACGCATTTCCTCCTAACATAACTTCCACCACAACTTTTACTCAGTTTAAAAAAATGCTGAAAACTCACTTATCCAACAAGTGGCTATGCCCATGCACTGCTCCCGACTAAACTATTTCTTTCAGCTGTTGCTATTGCTTCTTCTAAACTAACTTTAATGCTCTATATACACATAGGTTCTGTACGCTCTGATGATAAGGAAGTACAATGGGTTTTCTAATTGATTGTCTGTAGAAGTTATATAATGTTTGTATGGAATCTGTTTCACTATGCTATGGTCACATATTTGTAACTCACTGTGATACTTAATGTTCTCAAAAGTTTGTTAACACGTATGTATTATGTGGAGCTTTTCTCTCTGGGCCTCCTCTAAAAAAGGACCTGTGTCCAGTCAGACTTTCTTGGTAATCCAATGTAAATAAATAAAATATTTGTTTGTGTGTGTCTGTGTATGTCTGTATTTGATTGTATCCATACTTATAATCATAATTAAAAAATAATACTGTGCAATGCATTAGTGCATTATATAAACATTTGCATTGGTAATGTTGCTATGCCCATACATACAGAGCACGAATGCTGTTACATTACCCTTTTAATTACGCCATAAACATTGGAGTAGCATTTATAAATAAAACAAACATAACATTTGGAATATCTATGTTTGCTGTATATACTGCTCCAAACAAATTTACAGCTGCTCAGGAAGGAGTGTTTCCCAACTAAATTACTGTCATTGTTTATTGGTACATTTTAACTAAACTGCCATACTTAAGTGTTTCACAGAGAAAATAGAGATTGTAGCAGAAGATTAGAGTTTAAGAAAGCTTCATTGACTCAAAAGCAGTCACAGAAATTAGAACCAGGCTAAGACAGTGTTATGGGCCCATTTGGTAAATAAATAGTATACACTGAGTGACCTAAGAAAGGTGACCTCCAATTAACAACTTGTTTCACACAAATGCATTTTCATCCTTAATTATTTATATATTATTCAATCAAGCTGGTACACACTTGAGGAAATGAATATGTAAACAGTATCATGTTATTTTAATTTAATTATTATTCTGCAGCTTTAATGATTCATAATTTTTAGCACATCTGCATTATATTTGTGTGTGTGTGTGTGTGTGTGTATGCACTGTTTCAAAAGTTGTGTGTGTGTGGGGGGGTGATATTATGGAGCATGGTGAAGGAAGAATGTTGTAGGATAGATATATTAGTAAATTATGTCAAGGCAAATTATTGGACTTGCCAGTAAGAATTCCAGGGAGAGCAATGGTGGTTGATTGCCATATCAGCTATAGGGTGACAAAAATGGGCTGTAATGCATAGACTGGAAATAATATGTCTGATGAGATGAAAAGCATGTTGTGCTAAATATAGTTATTTCGAGAGACTCAAACAGGGACCACAGGAAAAAAATTAAGAAAATGAGCAGGATTATGAAAAAATGTAGAGAAAGAATAGACAATACTTCACTACCTACTGTGAAAGAAATGTGATAAAACAGTAAGGAAATCTGACAACAGAAATATATTTTCCTATTTATTGATTTGTTGTTGTTTTTAAGAAAACTACAGAAAGTGAATACAGGGATGAAAGAAGATTTTTTTTTTTTCAAATCATAGAGCAATGTGTTCAGAATACGGAGAGATTAATTAAATTATTGTGGAAGAGAAATAAAATCTGAACATGAATATGCAGAAGCTGAATGTGATAATAACAGAAAAAAGAAGTTATGTAACAAACATATACAGTGGGTATAAAAAGTATACACACGCCTGTTAAAATGCCAGGGTTTTGTGATATAAAAAAATAAGACCACAGTAAATAATTTCAAAATATAAAACTTGGACAGAATTATAGAAAGTTTATCAAAGAAAGTATAAAATGTTGCATTTAAAATAGAGAAGAGTAGCACAGAAGCAGACAATAAATTTAAATGAGAATAGGGAATATGAAAGAACATAGATGAGAGGGATTCATTGATTAAAAAGGGAGAAATAGATTTTTGACTTAAACAGAATGAAAGTCAGATGCATGCTAATAATACAATTTATATTTGTTACAAGTAAAAAAGCAGAAGGTGTACTGTAGCTCTGCTAGCCAGAAGAGCAAAGACAGAAAATGAAATCATGGAAGAAAGAAACACTGAAGTTAATAGTATAAAACTTCAACAAGAAATAATGAAAAGAACAGAACATATAAAAGAAATGAATGATGAGAAAAAATAGAAAATAGAGATACATGAAATGTTAAAAATAAGAAAAGTAGAAAGAAATATGTTAGTGAGAGAGATAATGTTGGATGAACTCAATGCATTGATAAAAGAGGGAAATGCAAAACTTTACCAGAGAAGATGAATGAGGCTATACAGTTTGAAAAGGTATGCATGAGGAAGAAAGAAAAATATTTTTGGAGGCATTAAAGTTATAGGTGTTGAAAATTTTGCAAGATGAGAAAATTTTCAGAGGACTGGTTAACTTTTTATGGAGAAAAGCAGGTAATATTTTTTTTTGTTCAAAGATTTTTTATTATTTTTCAATAAAGAGAATATGAAAACATTTTGAATTTACATTTACGATTGAAAAACAAAATATGGCAAAACTATATACAAAATTTAAAGAGGCCTCAAACAATAAATTAGAAAGTAGCAAATTACATACATATATAAAGAAAGACATATAAGATTCAACAGTCCAAATTCCAAATAGTTAGTTGATTAAGGGAAGATCTGAATTCATTGTCTTAATAAGGGATATAACCTTCTTTCAAGGATTATTAGACCATTTTTTGTGAAAAATTCTTAATTCTTTAGCTTGTATTTCCGTTGATACTACTTTATCTAACAAAGTCAAGTAGACTTCAAAGGTTGGAGTGGAAGGTGATTTCCATTTTCTCGTAATACACTTTCTGGCAACTGGCATTATTGACCAAAGAATATATTTATTATTATTATTCAGTATAACAAAATACATTACATTCAAAAAAATTAAAGATTTTGATAACATGAAAGAATCACTGAAAATAGCTTGAAGAAATTTAGCAATATCATCCCAAAATTCCCTTATATGAGAACATTCATAAAAAATATGAGACCAACCAGCTTTACAAACTATTGAACATCTCCAACATTTTACTTCCTTAGAGAGATTAAATTTAGCAATTTTATAAGGAGTGTAAAAGGCTCTATGTAAAAATTTCCAGGTAAAAATCTTCCAAACCTGCAAATTAAAAGTTAATTTAATAGAAAGTAAAAGATTAGGTAATATTTTTTTTTAAAAACTGTCATCCAGTAATATAGGGTCATGTGGATTATAAAGTAATAATGAAAATATTGCAAAGAATATCTTAAGTATCTATGGGATATGTATTGTAAGAGTAAGTAAATGAAATCAAAGAAAAGGATGTAAAAGAAATACTAATAACTGGTAGGGGAAAAGGGATCCTCTATGAAAAGTTGAACATCAAAGTACTAGGAATCCATAACACTGAAAATATGCCCAAAATGTTAAGAGAATAAAACTTACAATAGCAAGCATTTTATGCCGGGGGAGGTACAGGTTCCCCTGTACCTACCATGTAAGTGGCATGACCTCACTCCCCCAAAGCTCATATATATATATATATATATATATATATATATATATATATATATATATGTATATATATATATATATATATATATATATACACATACACACACATATATACATACATATATATATATATATATATATGTGTGTGTGTGTGTGTGTGTGTGTGTGTATGTATGTGGGTTCTGTTCAGAATTTCGAAGCTCAAAACTTCAAATTTCATATGATTGAAGATCACATGTTCAAAGTTTCAAAACTTTGAAATCCTGAACGGAGATCAGCATACAGCGTGAACCAGGAGATTTCCCTTGTCCTCACTGTAGTGCAATCTCAGAGTTGGTATATTTAAGTTGCAGGGGGTGTGGTGGGTGCAGGGGGGCTTACCAACCTGCATACACATGTTTTAGTGTGTTGAGTGGGGTTTGGGGAGGAGGGTTCACAATTTAGAGATTCCAAGATTTCAAGATTCGGAACTTGATATTCGGAAACTCGAGATTTGGGGATTTTGAAATTTCATATAAACCCACGTATATATATATATATATATATATATATATATATATATATATATATATGGTTCCACTTCATATCATCGAATTATCATTTAATTGCAAACCATCGAGACCAAATCGTCAAAAACCCATTTGATCAAAAACTCATTTAATCAAATCTCAAATCATTGAAAACTATGAAGCAACTACAAATAACATCCCAGACACTTTGTATTATATGCGAGGGCAGCACCCTGCACCTATGTGGGCCCGCCCCACACTCTCCATCAATTAAATATACCAACTCCAAGGTTGCACTACAGTGGGGGAAAAAGGTCATTTCCTAACCCCACTGTAGTGCGACCTTGGAGTTGGTATATTTAATTATGGGGGTGTGGGGTGTGGAGCTCCCCACTTGGGGGGTGCAGGGGGGCTTGCCCCACTGCATAAACATAGTAAAAACATTGTGGAATGTTATTTGTAGTTGCTTCATAGTTTTCAATGATTTGAGATTCGATTAAATAAGTTTTCGATGAAATGGGTTTTCGACGATTTGGTCTCGATGGTTTGCAATTCAATGAAATGATAATTCGATGATATGAAGTGGAACCATATATATATATATATATATGTATGCCAACTCCTTAAACAGACAGACACAAAGAACAGAGAAATCTCCCAAAACAAGAGGAAACACTGACAAAACTCACTTAGAATTTGCACCAGCAGTGATTTCGTATGGACAATAGCATTCATCATCCTGTTCCTCAATGTTACGTCATTTGGACACTTGGGTAGCTATACTAGGAAATATTGTATGGAATAAAGAATTGGAATTTAGAAGCTGTGGCATATGCACATTGTAAGCTTTTGACAATGTGTAAAACAAGACCAAATGTCAGAGATTCTTAAGCCATATAGAACTAGGAGGAAGGTGTTTACATCACAGCAGGATGTGCACAGACGTATTTGAGTGAAGTATTAGTAAATGGAGACAGTAGTGAGAAGGGAAGACGTCTAAGGGCATGTGACAAGGTTGCTCTGTGAGGACTGACTTGTTTGTAATGATAGTTAATATAGTAATGGTATAAATAAATGGTGAAGGGCGAAGTAGGTGATGCAGGGGCGAGGTATGAAGATGATCTGGAGATGTCATTAATTTTCAGGTATTCAGATCATTTGATATTTTTAGTTAATAACAGATGGTAAGTAAAAGAGGACAGTGCAGCAAAGTCATTTGGCTTGGTACCAGAGTCTACTACTCTGGATGAAGACAGACAAGAAATGGGGTGGGAACTGTGGTGAGGGAGAGGCCTCAGAAGACAGTGAGAGATGTGGTCAGAATTAGAAACAGACTCATGGAAATCGGACTTCAGCCTAATGATAGGGCAGTATTCACAACCTCAGCCTATGCCCCACAGTAGGGTTGTGATAGTGAGAAAGAGTGCATTCAGACAATAGTTGCAGGATCTACTGGATAAAAGAGGACAACAAGAATTGGTGTTGATAACTGGACCTGAATGCACATATCAGGCCAGACAAAACATATGAGGACTCCCTCGGTCCACATGGGTGGAGCAACAGGAGTAAAGAAGGAGAGGTCATGCTAGACTTTTGTATGGCAAATAGCTTGATGGTGAGCAACACATGGTTCAGCAAGAGAGACAGTCACAAGATCACATAAAAGAGTGGCCAACATACAAATCAGGCGGACTTCTGCCTAGTATGGAAAGAGCAGTGGGATAGAATCAGTGGTTGCAAAGTCATCCCCAGTGAAACAGTCAGCCCATAGTAGGAACAAGTGGTTGCCACAGTCAGACCAAGCAGTGGTCAGAGAAGGCACAAAGGTCATCAGAGACCAGGCTGAAGATTTAGAAGTTTACTGTAGAGAAAGCACTACACTTCAAGGAATTACTCAGGACTCTAGTGCCTCAAGAAGAGGAAGTAGGTGGAGTTAAAGAATGGCAGCACCTCAAAACAGGATGTGTGAGGACTACAGATTAGATATGTGGTCAAGCCTGCTATGGACATAAGGAACGTAAGGAAGCTGGTTGTGGAATTTATAAGTCTGGGAAATCATCAAAAGAAAGAAGGAGTGCAGGAAAAAGTGGGAGATAGAAAAGACAGACCAGAATAAGAAAGAATACTGGCTGACTAACAAAGAAGCTAAAAAAGGAGGTGCAACAGCAAAGAAGAGGGCATCAGAGGCACCCTACCAGCTTTTGGAAAGGGGCTCAGTAGGTGGCACAAAGAAACTATTTCAGGTTGCAAGGCAAAGGCAGAAAGATAAAGAAGATAATTAGACTCCCTTCATAAAGGATGCCAGCAACAACCTGCTCACCAGTCCACAGGACATCAAATGCAGATAGAAAGAGTATTTCCATCAACTTGTGAATGATAAAAACTCCACTGAAGCTGCATTGACCCTGACACAGCCTACAATCAAAGAGGCAGAGGAGCCCAACCTAGAAGAAGTAAGAACAGCACTAAGGAAAGTGAAGTCAGGGAAAGCTGTAGGCTCAGATGAGGTTACAGCAGATATGATAAAGATGTTGAGTGAAAGAGGAGAGAAGTGGCTACAGATAGTATTTGTTGTTGTTTTTAAGAAAACTACAGAAAGTGAATACAGGGATGAAAGAAGATGTTTTTTTTTCAAATCATAGAGCAATGTATTCAGAATACGGAGAGATTAATTAAATTATTGTGGAAGAGAAATAACATATGAACATGAATATGCAGAAGCTGAATGTGATAATAACAGAAAAAAGAAGTTATGTAACAAACATATACAGTGGGTATAAAAAGTATACACACCCCTGTTAAAATGCCAGGGTTTTGTGATATAAAAAAATAAGACCACAGTAAATAATTTCAAAATATAAAACTTGGACAGAATTATAGAAAGTTTATCAAAGAAAGTATAAAATGTTGCATTTAAAATAGAGAAGAGTAGCACAGAAGCAGAAAATAAATTTAAATGAGAATAGGGAATATGAAAGAACATAGATGAGAGGGATTCATTGATTAAAAAGGGAGAAATAGATTTTTGACTTAAACAGAATGAAAGTCAGATGCATGCTAATAATACAATTTATATTTGTTACAAGTAAAAAAGCAGAAGGTGTACTGTAGCTCTGCTAGCCAGAAGAGCGAAGACAGAAAATGAAATCATGGAAGAAAGAAACACTGAAGTTAATAGTATAAAAAATCAACAAGAAATAATGAAAAGAACAGAACATATAAAAGAAATGAATGATGAGAAAAACTAGAAAATAGAGATACATGAAATGTTAAAAATAAGAAAAGTAGAAAAAAATATGTTAGTGAGAGAGATAATGTTGGATGAACTCAATGCATTGATAAAAGAGGGAAATGCAAAACTTTACCCTGAGAAGATGAATGAGGCTATACAGTTTGAAAAGGTGTGCATGAGGAAGAAAGAAAAATATTTTTGGAGGTATTAAAGTTATAGGTGTTGAAAATTTTGCAAGATGAGAAAATTTTCAGAGGACTGGTTAACTTTTTATGGAGAAAAGCAGATATTTTTTTTTTTTTGTTCAAAGATTTTTTATTATTTTTCAATAAAGAGAATATGAAAACATTTTGAATTTACATTTATGATTGAAAAACAAAATATGACAAAACTATATATAAAATTTACAGAGGCCTCAAGCAATAAATTAGCACCACCAACACGATAACATGTTATTTGGAATTCATTGAGCGTATCTACATGATGATGACACAGATACACTGCAGAATATGCTAATGAAAGCTTAAAGAGCTGAAGTACTTGTTAATTAACCAATCCAACATGGTGGAGCTATTCAGTAAGCTATAAAGCAATTGTGTACACTCAGTACAGACTTTTGCCATGTACATAAAAACTCTTTGAGATACAGGCGTGATTAGACTTAGAAAGAAAAACATGTTAGGGGTTACTGCTGCAGTTATTATGTTGTAGGTGCAATAGGTGTTAAGTCATCATGCTGCTGTTACTGCCACCAGACCTCAGGAAAGAAGAAGAAGGGTGTTTAGACCCTATTAAACTTATCATGGACTGCATGAAACAGAAGTTGTTAAAAGATGCAGGGTGTACAGGAAAACACTGGAGAAAATATGCAAACTCTGCCTGACCCACCTCAGGTCCCAGGGAAAATGTGGAGAAGTGGGAACAAAAGTATGTATAACATTATGTATACTAGCTACTGGTTCTTTCCTGAGACCCAGAGAGGAGGGGGGTTGCAGGCTATAAACTTGAGCTTTGGCTCATGATATATGTCCACAACTGCACCAACTTCAAGGAGTCTGGTGAAACTCTCTCTGATGAGCTATATTGACCTCTGACAGTAGACAGGAACTCCTCAGTTTCAGTTATAGGTGGTTGGTAACAAGACCGCCACCCCATAGCCACCTATTCCTGGGCAATTACAGTGGCCCTATGGTGGGCAGATGCTATCATGTCAGTTGCTCAGTGTCTTGTCAGGGAGTAGCTTCTCCCATGCCCTCTAACCACATTAAGGTCATCTACCACCTGCTGCCATTTCCTTTATCAGGCAGATTGGTCACCTCTACCTTCAAGGTAACATAAGGCCCGGATAAATATTAACTGGGAGAACTACTCAAGTACTAACTCCCTTGCCCAACATTTCCTAGAATTTATAAACTCTAATGCCCTGGAAAAACTGGTCAACACTCCCACCAGTGGTGACAACATATTGGACCTGGCCATCACCAACACGAACAACTGGTGTTCCACACCGGAGGTCAACCACTCACTGGTTAGATCTGACCATAAACAAATCACTTTGGATATCCACATTCCCCACCCACCCCTGGACAAGGAAACCACTGTGAAAAACTTTTCAAAAGCAAACTTCACGTTACTTAAGACGGAGGTGGAAAGTTTCAAAGCCCCCATGCTTAAGGATAACGCTGTCCAAGCTGCTAAATCCTTTACTAATGCATTCTACGGGCACCTACAATAATGCATGGATCATGCTATCCCAAGCAAAACCAAGACTCACTCCTCCAAGAAAAGGAAACCTGTATGGTGGACCTCTGCCATAAACAAGCTATACAATAGAAGGAGGAATCTAGTACAGAAAAGAGTAAAATCCCAAGAAGGGAAGACATCCCTGATCAGTATTAGCAAGAAACCATGATCCCTCATAAAATCGTCCAAGGTGAGCTTTGAAAGGAAACTTGCCAAGGACTCCAAAGATAACCACAAGGCATTCTTTAGCTATGTCAAGAATCTAAGTGGCAATGCTCAGATATGCTCAGAGTTAGTGCAAAATGGCACAAAATATACTGAACCAACTGATATTGCCAACATCCTGGCAGACAGGTTCAGTGCAAACTTCACCCCGCTCTCACCCCCAAAAGGACCCATAACCATACCAGAAGAATGTAGAGCCCCTGAAATCGCAGACACTCAGGTTAAAATAGCCCTCTCCAAAGCCAAAACACAGCATCAATGGGACCAGACAGTGTCACAGGCTGTGTCCTACATGAGCTCAAAGATGAACTAACCCCTCACCTAAACACACTGTTCAAACTCAGCCTCTCCACAGGCTACATACCCATAGAGTGGTGCACAGCAATGATTATTCCGATCCACAAAGGTGGAGCCACAACAGACCCCAGGAACTATTGCCCTATAAGCCTGACTAGCTTGTTCTGCAAGGCTATGGAGTGCATCACCATGGAACTCATTAACAGAGACATTGGGAACCTCCAAACACTGAACCCTACCCAGTTCAGCATTGTTAAGGGCAGATCATGCCTCCTAAACCAGGTGGACTTCTTTGAGACAGTTACCAAAGGCTATAGATAGGTTCATAGGTTTATACAAGGCTATCTGCCCTAAGGCATTTATAAGCCTAGCCCAGAGTTTTTGTGGCCTACGCCACCCCTTATGTTAAAAAATACTGTGCCCGTTAGTTTGTTGTGCCTCTGTCCAGCAGTGACACAGAGGTGATTCCCAGGGTAAACCTATGATCTCCCATCCACCGGTCAAGATTTCTCTTGAACAGAGCCAGCGAGGTGCTCTGCCTCACATGGACTGGGATTTTATTCCACAACATAGGGAGTCTCTGGGTGACAAATCTATCCCTCCAGCATGTCCTATTTATATCCGTGCTAAGGTTTAAGTCGCTTGATCTAGTGGATCTAGTAGATTTGGATTTTTTGAGGTGGAGCATGTCCATTAATTCCGGGTTGGACATGGCCTTGTATGTCAGGCACAGGTCACCTCTGAGCAGACGGTATGTGACTGAATAGAGCTGGAGTTTCTTCAGTCTGTCAGCATATGACAGATTTTGGAGTCCCTTTATCCTTTTGGTGAGGAACTTTTGGGGTCTCTCCAATTGCTGCAGGTGTCGGGTGAGATACATCCCGAATGGGGCATTGTACTTGATCATTGGTCTGATAAGTGAAGAGTACAGGGGAACAATGACCTCACTTGATCTGGATGTGAATCCCTTCATGATCAGGTGGACAATGTAGAAGGTTTTTCTAACCACTTTAGCAATGTGAGTGTCAAAAGAAAGGCCACTGTCAACCTGGGTCCCCAGGTCCCTGATAACCTCTTCTGTGCTTAGTGGATTGCCACCTATATGGTAGCTTGGGGTTACCTTGTTTTTCCCGAAGGGTATGACTATACATTTTTTGGCATTTAACTTCAGGCCATGGCTCTGGCACCAGCTATCAGTTTCCGTGAGACCCCTCTGAAGGATATCTGTGTCCGATGTACTGTGTCCAATGAGGGAAAGGTGGTGCACACAGCCTACCTAGACCTCACAAAGGCCTTCAACACCATCCCCATTCTGGTATTATAGACAAGCTCATCAGCCTGAACATAAACCCCTATGATACAAGATGGGTTGCCAATTGATTCATGGACAGAACCCACATGATGAGAGCTGCAGGAGGTAGGTCTGACACTAAACCGGTTACAAGTGACATTCCCCAGGGCTCAGTCCTAGGACCCCTCCTGTTCAGCATATACTTCTCAGAGATACAGACAAGCACAGGAGGACTATGGCTGACCAAGTTTGCAGATGACTGCAAACTAGGGGCTATAACTGACTCACCTGCTGACACAGACATCCTCCAAAAGGGTCTCACTGAGACAGATACCTGGTGTCAAAATCATGGCTTCAAGCTAAATTGCCAAAAAGTGCATAGTTATTCCATTTGGAAATAAAGTACCCACAAACTATCAGATAGGTGGTAGTCCCCTAAATATGGAAAATGTAATAAGGGATCTGAGGACCCAAGTAGATAGTAATCTCTCCTTTGATAATCACATTGACAAAGTAGTTAGAAAATCTTTCTATGTGGCCCAACTAATCACAAAAGGGTTTGCATCCAGATCAAAAGAGGTCATTGTGCCCCTCTACTCATTACTCATCAGATCCGTCATAGAGTACAATGCTCCATTTGGGATGTACCTTACAAGACACCTGCAACAGTTGGAAAGACCACAGACGTACCTCACCAAAAGGATCACTGGCCTCAAACAGATGCCCTATGCAGCTTGACTGAAGAAACTCCAGCTGTACTCAGTTGAATACCGCCTGCTCAAAGGTGATCTCTGCCTGACATACAAGGCCATGTCCAACCCAGAATTGATGGACATGCTCCACCTAAAGAAAACCTTATCCCCTCGAGCCACATGCTCTAGGGATCTAAACCTCACCACAACAAGAAATAGGACGTGCTGGAGGGATAGATTCCTGTCCAAGAGACTTCCCATGCTTTGGAACAAGATTCCAATCTACATTAGGCAGAGCTCCTTGCTAGCACTCTTCAAGAGAAACCTTGACGAGTGGATGGAAAACAGAAAGTTTACCCGAGGGATCACTTCAGTGGCTTTGCTGGAAAGAGGCACAGGGAACTAATCTAAGGGGGCGGCGGAAGCCAACACATTCTGGCTAGGCTTATAAATGCCTTTGGGCAGATAGACTAGTACCTACCTATGAACCTATAATGACATAATTTTCTGCATCACCATATGGTGGCTTACAGGATACAGATGTCTTTTTGGGTGCCATATGCCTGTATGAGATGAAACAGAAAACAGGCACAGAATTTATATATGTATATATATATATATATATATATATATATATATATATATATATATATATATATATATATATATATGTGTGTGTGTGTGTGTGTGTGGGTGTGTGTGTGAGAGAGAGAGAGATAAACAGACAAAACTGCTGTGAGCTTGGTTCTTTGCAACTGTATGCATTCAACATACACACAAACAGTTTCTGTGTGTTAAGTGCTCACTGTGACTTCACACAAGTTGCCCCCCATCCAACCCCACAACAAAAATAGAAGCATATTTAAAATGTAGTTACCAGCACAGATCTTATAAAATGTCTGTAATGGACATAACACAGGCTTATACTTTGAAATGCATTGCTGCATTAACAATAACAATTATAAATGCATCATTAGAAAAGTAACACAAAACTGTTAAAGCTGCCATATCCACGACTGTGGAGTTCAGTCCAATAGAAGTACAAAAACAGAACAAATGTTTATTTTCTTGCTAACATAGATATAAACATCAGACCTTTTACTTGTTTGCAGTACAATCATCTGCAATGTGTGAATACATGACATTCAAAATAAAATAATAAATTGGTCATGTAGCATTCAGTAGCATAATTGTAGAAATGCAAACATGGCTATGGCAAAAGGAATGGATAAAAGTAAATAAATCTAAAATTATACAAATGCTTTTCAGCAGTCACTGCACTTCATCCTTTCATGTTAACTAAAACCATTAGTTAAGAAATATCAACATACCTTGACAATACAGAACCATAGAAAATAGATAAATCTCCAAAGGTTTGTATTTACTAGAAGTATCAACAGTCTCCCCAGTACAATGCAAGGTGATTAGTTACATTATATGATTACCTTTATATATAGTTCAGAGTCATCCCTATGCACAGTGTGAGTATACAAAAGAAGTGTCAAATCATTAGCATTCCTGAATACCAAAAGCTGAAGTATGTGTACGGAATGTAAACATGGTGTAATGACCTACACAATTGCATGCACATGCCCTAGCAATGCAACAAGGAGCATTGAGATGTGCGCCCTGTTAATGGCTTGTAGGTGTCTTTGATTAGCTTCACTGCAGGAACAATCAGTTTCAATAGCCTCCCCTTTAATATACACCTAGTAAAAGTGTGTCAGAGAGAAGAAGATCAAAAAAGTCTGCAAGTATTTTGATACAGAAGATTGACAATCCTAACATTCAAATGCTGGCTTAAACTACCCTGGTTACTGGTTCTTGACTAAAATTACCCCAGTTACTGGCCCTTTGTAGGAAACATTTTCCATATTAAAGGGAGTACTATAAGCATTGTTGAAGATAACACATGGCAAGAAAATAGAGACAGAGTCGCTATTAGGAAAGCACAGATAGTGAAAGGATGCATCACACAGAAGGAAAGGGATACATTTGCTAGAATTTGCGTTTTTTGTTTAATATTGTGTGAGTACTTGGCTGTGCTATTTGTAATATCTCAATCAACCAGACATTCACTTTCAAATGCGAAAGGACAACTTTTGTAACTTGTTTCTGTTGCAGTTTCAATGTGACTTGGTACAATCTCACATTATCATTACATCTAAAGTCTTTTTTACCTTGCTAAAACATGTCTTTGTCTGTGGCAACTCTGGGAAATAGTGTGAACTGATTATTTTAAATACCATTATCTGAGGGCTCAAATCTAAACAGGTAACTGTTGCAACATAAACTGGTCAAACATGTACATGTAAACTATTTTATCTACTGTAATTTTTTTATGTCTTTTTTATTTTTTGTATAAATTGTGCACTGCTTGGGAGCCAGGTGATCACTTTCATGACTTAAGGAAAAAGGTGAAAAAAATGTGCAGACTGCCATAGGTAGAGCAAACCAGCCAGGTGGTATAACACAGTTATCAGCACTTAGGCTAATACTCAGTGAAGAAAATACACCTGATAGGTAACTTTCTCTGTGGCAAAAGGTGTAAGTGCAGTGAGCTTATAAAGGATATGTAATGCATGGTTCAAATCCACTTACATGATAGTTTTATAGAGGATTGCCTGAATACATATTTAATCACATTTTGTGATACCATTGTGTTGGTATATAAAAATCAACTGTTGTTACTATTGCTAACAAAATATGATTATTAGTCTGTCCACTTTCACTTCATTTGCCAGTAACTACAAGTCTGATTATGTATTCCACAAAATACTTGCCCGATGTTGCAAAGAGATGTGAGAAGGAAGAAATTTTCACTTGAAAGCACTTCTTGCTCTGATCATTGCTACACATACACATGCATTGCATTTCATTTATTTTCTGTAGTTTATCATATATTCCTCTTCATTGTCTTTTCCATTTGCTCTCCACTTGGCAGAGCACAAACAGGGTTCATTACCTAAAGGAATAAGTGAAAAATATTGGTATATTATATTATTACTTTATATACTTTATATTACTATTATTATAGTATATTACTGACGTCCTCTCCAGTTCAGCTGGTTAATCTTGGAATCCTGAGACAATAAAAAAAGAAACACGAACTCAGTCCCAGAAAACCACAAAAGAATGCAGAAAGCACAGCAATATCCAATAAACTCCTCCAAGATTCTTTGAACTGGTAAAATCCTTTTATTAAAGAACGAACAACACAATGAGGTGAACGAAATATAAATATATCAAGCGCTTTCGCCTGCGTGAATATCAGGCTTTATCAAGATAAAACAGCAGGGTAGTGAACTCCCTTTAAATCGGGCAGTTCATTTGTAATTAGTACAATTAATCAATTTCATTCATTAAAATGCATTACTATTACTTGGTTACTAAATTTTGTGTTTAAGCTGAAGCGTGATTGTAGACAGTTCTTTGAAAATTTGACGAATAAAAACATACTGAAATGCAAAGATGACATTTGGTAAGCGTTGTCATTTAAGCATCTATAAACTGTGAAAAGGCTAGCCTTTGGTAATCATTACTGTCATTACTTTGTAAAATCTTTATGATAAAACTCCATGTTTGAAGATGTTATTAATGTCATGCAAAAATAATCCTAGTGAAATGCAGTAACGTTACAACTGTCTCATGTACACAGACAACCCTCTCCTCCTCCCAACAAACACAAGCACATGTGAGAGATGCAACTATATAGCCAAACTGGAGGCTGAACTCTCTCAACACAGGACTAGCAAGACCAGACATGAGGAGAAGGAAACCACACACACCACAAACCCAGTCTCACATAAACCAACCACAACTGCAAACCAAACACATAAAAACACAAAGACATACTCAGAGGCTCTAATAAAAAAAATACCAAAACAACAGAGGCTCCCAAAGCAGACACCCAAGAAAACACCACCTCAAAACACTGCACATGCACACATAGTACACAAAGTCAGTGTGCCAAACAATCACAGCCCTTAAGGTGAAACACCATGCCTGATACACTAGTAATAGGTGACTCTATAGTCAGACACACTGACGTTCCACTTACCAGACTGAACAAATGTATGGTGAGCTGCCTGTCAGGTGCTAGGATCTGCCACATAACACAAGCACTCAGGTCACTCCAAAGCAAGTACAAATATGACTCCATCATTGTCCTTGCCGGCGTGAATGACCTGAGATGTACCTCCTTGGACTACATGAAAAGAGACATAGAGAAGCTCTCTGATTATGTAGCCCAGGCCGGTATGACCCTGACCCTGAGCTGCATCTTGCCCTCACCAAGAATGATGCCACAATACAAAGACAAGATGATCAGCTTTAATAATTGGCTCAATTACTGGTGTCATTCTAGGGGGATCCAATGTCTGTCTGCTTGGGATGACATGCTGGACAAGCCACGCTGCTTCACAAGGGACCGCTTGCCCCTGTCACCACTAGGCTTCCGGATATTGGCTAAGGCTCTTGCCACCCCCATAGTGCCTTTTTTAGGCAAGGCTCAAAAGACAAACCCTCCACCTTAGAAAACAAAAAAGGAAAAAAAACTAAGGGTAATGCTGCTCAATGCCAGAAGTCTAAATCTCAAGATGCAGGCTCTCGAAGCACTGCTCAGTATGGAGAGCATCGATGTCTGTGCAGTAACTGAAACCTGGTTCAAGGCTCCTGAGAGCACCCCAGCCCTACCAGGTTATACCTTGTATCATGCATTTCGGCCCCAAAACTTGGGCCGAACCACAAAAGGAGGGGGAGTGTCCATATTCATTAAAGACACCCACACCTCCAGGTTAGTGGCAACACACGAAGCATCGGAGACCATCCATGTGCAACTAACCATAGGCAAAACTGCTATACAACTTGTAGCATGCTACAGACCACCCTCTCAATCTCAGGAACTCCATTCACCCTTCCTGAAGACATTGGAGGATATGAATGTCTCACCAAATACCATCATATTGGGAGACTTCAACTACCCAAACATAGACTGGGTGCATTATTCAAGCCCCAACACCCTAGCCCAAAGGTTCCTGGAATTCATCAACTCAAATTCGATGGAACAACTAGTCACCTCCCCCACAAGGGGAAATAATATACTTGACCTAATCATCACAAACATGGGGACAAAATGCTCAACACTGGAAGTATACTCCTCACTAGTGAGATCAGACCACAAACTAATAACCCTAGATATTCATATCCCACCTCCACCCCCAGCACAAAAGACCACAGTGAGAAACTTCTCAAAGCCAACGTTACACTCCTTAGGACTGAAATGATATCCTTCAAACCCCCTGGGCCAGTGGAAACCACATCCCACACTGCTGAATCCTTCACAAATGCTTTCTACGGACATCTCCAAGAATGCATGGATCATGCAATCCCAAATAAAACCAAGATCCTTTCCACCAAAGGCAGGCATCCTATCTGGTGGACCCCAGCCATAAACAAACTGTATAACAAAAGAAGGAAGCTACTGCAAGACAGAGCAAAATTCCATAAAGGGAAGGCATCTCTGATCAGCACTAGCAAAAAACTACGTTCGTTCATAAAATCATCAAATGCCAACTTTGAGAGAAAAATCGCTAAGGACACTAAAGATAACCACAAGGCCTTCTTCAGTTATGTTAGAAACCTGGGCGGAAACCCTCAGATATGCTCAGAGTTAGTTCATAATGGCAAGAAATACACTGAACCCACAGATATTGCCAACATACTGGCAGACATGTTCAGTGCAAATTTCTCCCCTCCCTCTCCCCCAAAAGATGAAATATTTATCCCAGCTGAATGCAACCTCCCTGACATCTCAGATGTCCAGGTGAGAGCTGCTCTCAGCAAAGCTAAAAATACAGCATCCATGGGACCAGATGGTGTCCCGGGTTGCGTGCTACGTGAACTCCTAGAGGAGCTAAACCCGCACATAAGAAAGCTGTTTAATCTTAGCCTTACTATAGGATATGTCCTTGAACACTGGCGTACAGCAGCAGTGGTCCCACTCCACAAAGGAGGCACCTCTACAGACCCTGGAAACTACCGCCCCATAAGCTTGACCAGCCTGGTCTGCAAAGCTATGGAAAGGATCATTATGGAACTCATAAACAAAGACATCGGGGACCTACAGACAATTGACCCTACCCAGTTCGGCTTTGTAAAAGGCAGATCCTGCCTTTTAAACCTGGTGGACATTTTTGAAACAGTCACTAGAGCCATTGATGAAGACAAAGCAGTTCATACAGTCTACCTGGATCTGGCAAAAGCCTTCGACACAATACCCCACTCAGGCATCATAGACAAGCTCAACAGCTTAAATGTAAACCCATATGTCACAAGATGGGTTGCAAACTGGCTAAAGGACAGAACCCACAAAGTCAGAATAGCTGGAGCTATGTCAGATTCTAAGCCAGTCACAAATGGAGTCCCACAGGGCTCTGTCTTGGGACCCCTCTTGTTCGGCATTTATTTCTCAGACATGCAGGCAAACATAGGGGGGTTGTGGCTGACAAAGTTCGCAGATGACTGCAAACTAGGCGCCATAGTCGATACACCAGCTGACACATGCATCCTTCAGAAGGGCCCTACAGAAACAGACGACTGGTGCCAGAGTCATGGCCTTAAACTAAATGCCAAAAAATGTATAGTCATCCCCTTTGGGAAACACATAGGTTGTAATCCATTAAGTACAGAAAAAGTTATCAGGGACCTGGGGACCCAAGTTGACAGTGACCTCTCATTTGACACCCACGTCGCCAAAGTGGTTAGAAAGACCTTCGACCTTGCCCACCTTATCATGAAGGGATTCACATCCAGATCAAAGGATATCATTGTACCCCTATATTCCTCCCTTATCAGGCCTATGATTGAGTACAATGCCCCATTTGGTATGTACCTCACCCGGCACCTGCAGCAGCTGGAGAGACCCCAAAAGTACCTCACCAAGAGGATCAAGGGTCTCCAACATATGTCATATGCTGCCAGACTAAAGAAGCTCCAGCTCTATTCAGTAGCATACCGCCTGCTCAGAGGTGATCTGTGCCTGGTGTACAAGGCCATGTCCAATCCAGAATTAATGGACATGCTCCACCTCAAAAAATCCAAATCCATCAGAGCCACGAGAGCTAAAGATCTAAACCTCAGCACAAATATGAATAGGACATGCTGGAGGGACAGATTCATAACCCAGAGGCTTCCCGCACTCTGGAACAGGATCCCAGTCCATGTTAGGCAGAGCCCCTCACTGACTCTCTTCAAGAGAAATCTTGACGAGTAGATGGGTGATCGTAGGTTTACCCCGGGGGTCACCTCAGTGTCATTACTAGACAGAGACACAGTAAACTAAATTTAATTTGTACACTTTTGTATCATTACATGGGGTGGCGAAAGCCACATACACTATGGCTAGGCTTATAAATGCCCTAGGGCAGATAGCCTAGTACTACACTATGAAACTATGAAACTATATTTAGTTTAAACTGCCTTAGATAGCATAAACATATCTGCTATAGTTTTGTGGCCCCCTGCAACAGGGAGTGTACTTACTTCCATAAATGCATCTGACAGATGTCAAATTCTGTGGTACAAGGTGTAATTGAAGTGATTCCAGAGAAATAAGACACATGAAGGCATTTTTCAAATCCTGTGTAGAGATACCATTGCAATTTTTCAGAATATTTTTTCCTTATTTTTAATGTTCATTTCCTGTTTGCTTGGCAGTCCACAAACAGTGTTCGCTACCTAAGGGAAAAGTGAAAGTTTTAGTTTAGGCTCCTGTGAGTAGCTCAAACAGGCCTGGCAGCACTCTGGATAGTAATCATTGAAGAAAATAGACCTGTCAAGTCTCTGTGGCATAAGGTGTAACTGAGGTCAATCCAGAGAAATAAGCAACATTGAGCATTATCCAAATCCTCTTTAGAGATCACTTTGCAATTATTCACAATATTTACTTTTCCATTTTTTTCTATTTTAAATACATTTGCACTCTGCTTGTCAGCTTGCAAATGCTGTTCCATACTGGACAGTACTGAAAGGAGAATTTCCACCTGTCAGAACTATCTCTGAGGCACAAGGTATACAGGCAGTGACTTTAGATAAATAATAAAGCCTACTAAGGATGTGAATCCAACTACAAGACACATTTTAAAATGGTTTAAGAACCTATTTCTCACAACGTTTTGAATAAGACTGTAACACTAAAGAAAATTGATAATGTTAAACCTGTTTCTTGCTAGAAATTCATCAGTAATGAAGCTGTGTCCACTTTCGGGTTCTTATTAGATGACCGACTTTGAATGCGTCTTGGTCGAACTTGAAAAGACGAAAAGGCAAAATGAAGAGGTATATAAGTGAATTCTTTCCCTGGGAAAGAAATCACTTGGCTGCGTCCATTACTTTGCCATTTTTGTCACTGTAGTGCGATCTCAGAGTTGGTATATTTAAGTAGGGGGGTGTGGGAGTGAAGCCCCCCACTTTATGTTATGTTTTAAGTGTTTTTTTTTTTGAACAGTGATTTTTTTTCCCTTTGAAAAAAATCGCTGTTCTAAGCATTTGAGTTTGTAAGCTTTCACTTACATAGGGTCGATAAATCATTGTTCGCTTTTCTAAGCGTTCGATGATTTAATGTAGACCCCCACTTTCTTAGACATGACAATGAATATATTTCTCCAAAATTCACTTAGGATCATAGGAAGTTACTAGGCTATTGGCCCTGAGGCCCTTACAAGCCTAGCCAAGAATTTAGCCCATATTCCAACAAGTAAGCACCCTATATCACTGTCCAGCAGGGACATAGGTGGAATCCCAGCAGTGTATTATCTGTTCCCCATCCAGTTATCCAGGTTGCGCTTAAAAAGGTTTAATGAGGTACTCTGCTTTACATGAAGAGGGAGTCTATTCCACAACAGGAGGAGTCTCTGGGACATAAATCTGTCCTGCCAATAAATCCTATTGATGTCACAGACTAGGTTGAGGTCTCACGTGTGGGTTACTGTAGTGGAGCTTGACTTGCGGATATGCAAGTTCCATCGGGCCGGAGTCTGAGAATACTTTGTATGCCAGACAGAGGTCACCTCTGAGGAGTCTGTAGGAGACTGAGTAGAGGGACAGAGTTTTTAGCCTGTCTATGTAGGGTAGATGTTTGAGGCCCTGGATTCTCTGGGTGAGGAATCTCTGTGGTCTCTCCAGCTGCTGCATGTGCTTTGCAAGGTAAATGCTGAAAGGAGCATTGTGTTCAATAATTTGTATGATGGGCACAATACATTTGTTGTAATAATCATGACTCATCACATATCCCAACTATGTGTTTTGGACAATTGCATCTTGTGAAGGGTCTACCTGAAAGGATCAAAATGCCAGCTCATCGAATCTTAAAACATTGAGATGAGAAGAACAAAAGTTGAGAATATAGAAGGCTGACATTATCAAAACTGAAAACATCGAACCAGGTACTGTGCATGTCAGGTAGTACACAGTAGTATGGACTGGAGATCTCACTACAGTCAACAGAGCATCTTCTGCTTTTAATAACTGTGTTAAAACAAAAATGTGTTGCTTTTCAATATTTGCAGTGGCGATCACTGTGCTGTTGGGATCTAGACATTTACCCTTACTCCACTGTAGTGTGATGTTGGACTTGGTATAAATAATTTATGTGTGGTGTGGGGCTTGCCCCTCTGCAAAACAATTGAAACAGGGATATTCTGTTATTAGATGATGATTTTAAATGGAGAAGGTGTTCTGATTGCAATGCATAGGTTTGTGTACTTGGTTCAATGTTTCCAATTTCGATAATGTCAGCCTTTGATATTATCAGCTTTCATTTTTCTTGTATCGATGTTTTAAGATTCAATGATCTGGCATTCCAATGGTCTGAAGTAGACCCCTTGTGAAGTATGTATGCAAAATAAACCAAACTATATGAATCATCTCATTCAACTGCATCCCTGTAAACCATATTTACTTGCAGAAAGAATTTTACATAGGAATACATTCCAAGACATATTTACAACCACACACATACAGGCCTCTCTGAAGTGTGTCTCTATTCACTCAGAAATCACTATTTATTCAAGGAAAACATAGTCATATAATATGTGGGTTAGTTTACAAGAATTATTAAAAAAAGAAAATATTACAACATGAATGCTTGATTGTAACATATATTTCAGGAATATAAATATGTGGATGTCTTCTGTAAATACTGTTGTTAAATTGTGTTATTTATAATTTGTATACTAAATCAAAGGTTAAATATATGTAAAATGTTGTTTTATTTTGTGTATTTGTAAAAACCAATAAAATAATTAAAAAAAAATCTTCAGAACATTAATAAAGTAAAAAAAAAAACACTTTTTATCAAATGTCCATGCTGTAAAAGTATTTCTCCTTTGGCATTGTCAGTTAATGCATTAAGTTGTGATGTTTGCATCCTTTATCCAACTGGTTCAGTTTTCAGCTGTTACAATTATATTTTACCATTGGATAAGCCCTTACATGGCAATATGTCAGAATTTAGCATCGTTTACCTTCCAAAGTGCCATCCTCAAAAGCCATGCCAGTAAGCAGTCCAGTGCTGAACATGGGTACTTGTGATAATGGGTGGAGCATCACACGTGGCACAGCTCAATGCCATGGTCCACACCTTTACTGCTATATGCTGTTAGTAGTGCCACTACATCTGCCAAGGAGTCCATCTCATTTCATTTGCAGAAATGCATTTGGCAAGGCTGTGCATCTTTGTACAATACCAGTATCACACAAGCTCTGAATTGGTTGCCATTTCAGACATATTTTGTTATCTTGACTTTTGCAGACATGGCTGAGTGAGAGCACAGTGGTAGGGTGTTGAGGAGTCCAGAATATTTATGGTATTCCTCTTGAGGCACTACGCCTATAGGCTGCTGTAGGGGGCTTATACCAGGTCTCACGTTAAGGCTGAGGCTTGGAATAGCTTAGCCAAGGTTGTCTTCAATGAAACAGGTATTCCAAGCAATGGGGAACAATGTTATCACCACTATATTGACCTTAAAAGGTTCAAGTAGGTCCTCCTAAGCCAAATGGAGGCCGAATTTAGAACTGGAAACACCCCACAGTTGTATGAGTACACTGGCCCATAACCTGTCTATGATATGGCAGTAATTATCTAGCCAGCCAGTGCTATACTCAGAAATTCCACGACTGTTTGCATGTTTGTCTTGCCATTGCACATAGTACAAGTATGAGACAATGAAAGTGTGCAATTGTCTGAACATGAAGTCAAAGCAGTATTTGATTTATAATCCACTGGTGTGCAGTAGTGAACATGTCAATGTCCCTCACAGTAACATAATACAGTAAAGACAGTATCTATATTTCATTGTAAAACCATGTAGTTACATATGACATTGTCCTGTGCACAGATATGCATTTGTTGCATGGCCTGTGATGCACAGTACAATCTCTTCCAAGCACTGCTTTTTACAAATACTCCAATAACCAGTTTTATATAGGTATTGTTTGTCTTCTCCTTTGGCACTTGCGACTAGTACATTGCTCTCCAAGGGGTTCAATACCCACCATGGAAGACTTGCATGTGTATGTAATGCTTGTTGGTGTGTCCATTTTCTTCTGAAGGGGAGTCATTTAAATGTGCACACAGCTCCCCTATACTGACTTTTACACAAACATCCTGTATAAAACACACTGATGAGCACATCCTGACAAAAGGGTACTCTTTCCCGTTAAGAATAGGATGTATCCTGTGGTACTTGTAACTAGTACAGTGCTCTCCAGATTGTGTAACTAGGCAGGAAGCAGATTCAGTACCCAATAGGGTAAACTTGTGTGTGTGTATTTGTGTATTATGTGTGTGTTTGTATAGAGTTAGGTGAGTATGTGCTCAATCAACTTGTACACTGAATAAATGTTTTAAAATCTTAGAGGACCACACCATCCCCAAGACCAGCTTTTGCATCCACAACTTCATTGCTACACAATGGTGTAGCTATTCATACTGTTTGTAATGTAATGATTACAATTTTATATGCATTACATAAAGAAAACTTTGCTGTTTTAGGCAATACTTTATCCACAAGATTGTAAATTAATGTTTTAAATAACGTCATGGCTCAAAAGATAATCATTTAATGTTTTTTAGTAAGAAAGTGATGCAAACATTTGTAATGTGAAGTGGTGGGAAAATGTTTTCATTCTTCAAATGGCTTGTGTTTTGTGTGGTATCAAAAAGAGCACACCATTACAGCAGTATATTATCTGCCTATACCCCTGGTTCAAAACACTGATGAGGTAATTGTTTTGCAAGTGAACTGCAGCTGTTTGACTGTCATACTTCTCCTGTGGTGCCTGCAGGAATTACACTATTCTCTATAATGTGTAACTAGATAGGTGAGATGTTCAAATACAGTAGTGCTTAACTTCTGCAAGTGTGACTGCAAATGGAGTCAGGATTGTTTTACACACATTTGTAGTGACAACATTTACAAGCCCTGATTGGCTGTAAAAATAATGTTACAAGATATATCTCCTTGGCAATGCACAGCTGGTGCCATGCCTTCATAAATGCTGTATGCCTCAATTTAAGTCATTTTCCTGTGCCACTGGCTGCTGATAATATGCTGTATAGATAGATGGTGTAAGTGGACAGAGAGTGGGGTTCAATTCCACCACTGCTTCAGTACTGTGATAGTTATTGCTGTCATATACCATTGGCACACCCTTGTTTATCCTTCTAATTCTGAGATTGAATTTCAGTGGCACTCTGTGACACTAGTAAATCATAGCATGCATAGGATAAATAACATTTTGTCCACACACTGACTACATGCTACTAACATACCTGCAGTTTATCATATTTGGAGTGCGCATTATCCTGTGTTGCATGACTTTGATAATATGCTTTGTACATTGTGTAATTACACGTTAGATGTTGAAGTGCAGCTGAAAGTGTGTATTTCATCTTCATTCTGAGTATACTATTGACCAAAGGCATACGATGTGTAGCTATACAGTGTTATTATGCACTTTGGACACTTTAGCATAACTGTCCTGCTAATAAACAGTGGTAATGTCATCCATTTAACTGTGCACTGTCTCAGTTGTACATCAACATGGTTGTGTGTCACTTGCAATTCAGACAATAATGTTTAGCATATGCTCTTGGGTACTTACTTAAAATCCATCCATTACTGCTTAGAATCCATTGTGTTAGTGTTGTTGCAACTGTACATGTCACTAAAACTGTTGTCCTGTACATTGGCTTTGTACACTTATAGATGCTGATCCCTCTTACTAAAAACTAGGACAAGTTGTCACATAGCAATGCTTTTATTCAGCGTAATGATGACATTTACTTTTATGCTCTTTATATAACATATGTAGGAAATATTATCCTCTGTCACAAGGGAATGGGATAACATGCTGTCTGTTGTTGATGTACTACAGCAATTACAGGTGCACATATCCCTTGCAGAAAGAAAGTGATATAATGCCTTCATATAACCACATATCTCACAATTATACCAACCTTTCTGCCATGGTGCATTCATCCTGTAAATATAATGTATTTTCTGCTGTCAGATGCTCATGTGTTCAACATCCACATTCAGTGCCTGTTGGCATTGCTGTGCCTTACATTGTGATGCATAAATGATATGTACCATAATGTTTCTATTTAGAGTGTGAGTCCTCCATGATCCCTTTCATCTTATAGCTTTTTTACCACACATACATATGATGTAATAAGTAGCATAGGTGGATTTTCATACTAGATGTAAGACTTCCACTGTGGAACTTGTGGTTGATCCAGATGTCATTAGTTAGTAGAGTCACACCACTTGCTGTTCAATTCCTGTCAGGGGCAACATTATACGAATGTACTGACATTGCATAAACACCATTGTATCTGTTCATTTACATTTTTATGTTAGAGAATGATATATCATCACAAGCTGTGATTGCATGGCAGTGACATCTTTGGGGCATGTTGTGCTGTGAGTGCTCCTGTGACATGTTGCAACATGTGCATTAAGTATTTGCTTTTATAGCATACCTACAGAGACAGAGCGGTGTTAAATTCTGGGACAGTGTGTGTATGTGTCATATATCATGGAACAACTTCCTTGTCTAAGAAGCAGTCATATTGTAATGCATAGTGTTGTGTGGACAGTAACATGTGCAGCTTCTTTCTGTCATTCTGACTAAATCTGATTGTTCATATTATATACATGCCTCCTGTCTTAACACACACACATTCACTTCAGGTTTTTGCAACAGCCTCCATTGCTATCTGATCTGGCACATGCTGTCAATACCAGGGTGTGGAGAGAGCCTTGTTAAGTAGGCAGGAGTTTGAATCTGGTAACATCTGTCTGTCAGACAATGTGTCAGACAGCAGTGACCTAAGCCTTGTAAAGTAGGCAGGAGTTTGAATCTGGTAACATCTGTCTGTCAGACAATGTGTCAGACAGCAGTGACCTACACACACACTCACAGGATCAGCTTTTTCAGACATTTTCATAATAGATAGGTCATCAGCACACCATATATGGCATGATAGTGCTGTACGCCATTCCAGGGTGTCCTTCCTTATGTGACTGATATGCGTAGGTCTGTGGCACCCATGATTGTTATGCATCTCTCTTATATCTATTCGGGTGTGTTCTAAAAGGACATGATGCAAATGTTTCCTAGGTCATTCCTTGATCATATGCATTACTTATTCACAGGAGAATTAAGCTCTGTATTCCATGTCTTCCTCCAGAAATATGTTTAATACTGTAATTGTTTTCATCACAATATACAGCTTAATGGCAGATGTATGATTCCATAAACATTTCCTACTGCATGGCATGCAGTGAGACCATCAGAAAATGTGATTGGTCCTCTGTTACAACAATTTATATTGTGCTGCTGCTGTTGAATTGCTGTTCTGTTAATGTTCCCTATAATTGTATATGAGCATGCCCAGTATTAGTATGTCAGACATGTTTGAAAATAAGCAATGGCAAAACTAGACTCCTGACATGTCATCTGCTCAGTCTTGTCATCGGTCATTTATGTATGTTGTTTATTAGATTGACATGTATCATTTACATAAACATACACCACTTGCCAGTCTATTGCATGCTCATAGGTGATCAAACCTTTCCTATTGGTACCACTGTCATTTCTTTGTCAAACCATGTCCATTTCTGAGTTACCTGACATTACAGCTGGAAGGTCCTTTTGCTCTTGTGTGTACATGGTGAGATGGATAATACAGCAGTGATGTCAGCTTGCACACATCAGTTCCCTGTACATATACATCCTTATATGCAATAACAGCATTCTATGCATTCATTCCATAATACATCTTCTGTCCTTAACTATTATCTCAAGTCAGCATTAATTTACATGTATATCGCATTTTCACTCCTCTTTGTTACACTGCAGCTTTATATTCCTATCACATCCTTTATCAATATGCCCATTATTTACATACATAACTGCTTGATTGACATTCACACAAATTATCATTACATCAGTAGTGCAGCTTTTATGTCAGATATGCTTCTTATACACTTATGTCACATTTGACAGTGGGATACAAGTACACATTAAACATTTCCCCTCCTCAACATTACTACATCGTTACGATGGATTTTTTGTGTAATAGTTCCCTCATTGTGTTTCTCTGTACTTGTTCTTAATATAGCTGGGCCCTTAATATGTCTAGGCTGCAGTGCATTTTCATATCTGAGCATTGCCTATATGCGATCCATTTTGTTTACATTGTGTGCTGGTGGTGCTTGCAAGTCACTTTCCAAGGCCACGAACCATATTACTGGCTGCAGATTGATGCTTGTAGGCATGGTGAGCAGCATACATATTCAGTTAGCTGTGCTGCTCATTGCATGAACACGCTTACATTATGTAGGAATAGTGCAGCACTTAACACGATTCTTAATGAATCCCAGGGATGGTATGCAACAAAAGACATGGATTAGAGAAGGGATAGAAGAAATGAAGCTGCATATGGTCTTTTATGGAGAATGGGGGGTGATTAATATAAAAGGTTGATGAAATGGGCAAAATTATTATTTTTCATGTATGTGGTGTATGTGGAAAGCAAAATTAAATGTGGTATTATACAGCAGCAAAGATTAAATTTTAGCAATGGAAAAATTATGGGGGGACAAAAATGAGAGAAAATGTAAAATAATACTGTATACATTTAATGATTTTAATAATGCACCCTACTCTTTCATAGTAGAGGAAGACTTTTGGTGTGAGCGGCAACATGGAAAGGAGGAGAGGACAGTGTCAGTGGAAGGTGGAAGTGGGTCAAGAGGAAACAGTGTGTTCCTGATAATGCAACACATTTATCTGTACCTGTGGTTAAAACCTGGATGATGGAGGCTTGAATAATACTACAATGACTCATATAGTGGACAAGGAAGGTCTGCAGATGATGGTGATGTGTCAGGGTCTATATCATGTCAGCAAAATGGCATTAAAATGAATGCCGTTTTGCTGACACATATAGACCAAAATCATAAAAGAGTGAAAGCTGGGTCAGCGATTTCTTTCCCAAGGAAAGAAATCTCTTGGCCTGAGCCATGACATTGCCCATTACCCGACTGTAGTACAATCTCAGAGTTGGTATATTTAGTTAGGGAGGGTGTGAGGGGCAAAGCCCCCCACTTTGCAATGTTTTAAGTGGTATGTTGTGTTTGTTGGTTCACCGATTTTTTTCCATGGGAAAAAAAATCGATGAACTGGGATTTTGCTCTTTCAAGATTTCAGTCTATATGTGTCGGCGAAATGGCATTCGCTGTAATGCCATTTCGCTGACATAATATAGACCCGATGTGATAAGGGGGATGTTGTGAACATGTTTTTACCTTTGAAAGCATAAAATAAGCAGGAGCATGAGAAAAAGTCTGCTGTGGACTTGTGAGCTGATACTGTTCAGCATACCTCTCAACCATACCGAATTACTCAGTTTTTACCGAGTTTTAGGGTCCAAATTAAAGGGTGCCATGATTCCTGAGTGGCACCCCTTCATTTCCGATTTTTTTCTTTTGGTTTATTTAGTTTTCCAAATATCATGCTGTTGGAGCTGATGTCATCATGTGCGCAATGACATCAGCCCCATCAGGGCTATCAGCCAGTCGGAATTGAGCTCAAGGAGCTCGCATAGTCATTTCTGGCTGCAAATGCAAGCAGGAAACAGCAGTTTCAAACAGCAACAAATGCAAGCAGGCTTTGGATTTATCTAACAGCAGCACTCGTTTTATTTTGGGGAAAAGTAAAGTATTGGACTCAACACTCAAGTAAGGTGTGTGTGTGTGTGTGTGTGTGTGTGTGTGTGTGTGTGTGTGTGTGTGTGTGTGAATTGCCCCATGTAACACACCTGGTGGCTAGAGGTATTCAGGCTCAAACCCTGTACCTTTAGTACAGGGTAAAAAGAGCCTAAAGTCCCTAGACACCACCATTTTTAAAATTTGTCCAGATGTTTTTGTGCTAAGAGTTGAGAGATATGTTGAGAAGTGAACAGAATTTGTATTCCCCCATTATTGGCTTTGTTGTTTGTTAAGTTTTTTTTTTCTAAGAGTTGAGAGCTGTGGTGAGTGAGAAGTGAGAAGTGAATTTGTATTCCCACATTATTGGCTTTGTCCAGGTTTTTTCTGCTAAGAGTTTGTGAGCTATGGTGAGAAGTGAGAACTGAATTCATTAAATGATTGCCATTAAGTTTCAGTCTTCCTTTTTTTCAGGAAACTGCTGATTTGGCATAGTGGTATGTTACTCTGACTATAGTGTATAGGGTCCTGGGTTCAAGACTTGCCAGTAACATGCATGGTGGTAACACATTTTATTCTAGCAACTTTCCAAAATTATACAAGCAATGTTTAAAATGTTTCCCTGGTTTTTGACCTTTTGCCCTCCCCCCCAAAAAAATGAAGTTGAAAATAAGTGCCAGAAGCTGTGCAAGATGCCTATGTACTGTCATTCTATTTATAGTGTGGGTATGGAAGCAGACTTTTATGATGGAAATGTTCTGAATTGGGCAGTTTTGTCATTATTGGTTCATGCATTTTGTTTCACTGCCTACAGGAGAGCCTACTGGAAAATGTTCAAACAATAAATTTAAAATGCTGTCTATCTAACAAGTGTGCTGTATTATACAAGGAATATAACTTAATAAAGTCAAGAAGATGTAGCAAAGAAAAGAACACATGTATGTTTCTTGTTTTGTGTGCAAGGGGCCAATGATTTGAAAACAGCCCAAAGGTAATCTTTATCCACCACTGGTTAGATGCATTTTCTTTGGATGTGGTGTGTGGGTTTCAATGCTATTTCAATGAATGTGAGTTTCAAGGGCAGAGCAGTTTTAATGCCAAGTCTATTTTCATTGTGAGACATTATTGCTTTGGTTAGCAGATGTTTTAGTGTTTGTGCATTGCTGTGCTGCAAAATGAAAAAATAAAATCCAATAATCATTGTAGAAGTAAAGCAGTATGCACAAATTAGTGTTTATGGTAAATGGGCAGAAATCACCATGTAATGGGACATTGGAATGGCTGTAGGGGGACTCTGGTGCCATATATTGGTTGTTTGTTCTTCAGTTTGTATTTGAAAGTTGGTATCCCACAATTTCATTGGAGCGGGTGGGGTTTTTAATTATATATGCAAATTAGATGTTAATCAGCATACAGATTTGTACCTATTTTTCATAGGCCTTGTCCAGATTTTTGATGTTTCCAGACTGAGAGGTATGCTGTTCAGTGCCAAAGAGATTTCCCTGTTAATGATGTTAGAGGAGCGAAGAAACAGGAATAATTTGCTCACCTATATGCTGCAGCAGTAACAGAATGAACATGGGTAGAATAGCATGTGTATTTAAAAAGACCAGTTTTAAAGAACTAAAAATGTAAGTATAACCATGCATGGATATTGTTATAGTAAGGGAATATAATTATGATGTAAGGACAAAAAAAGAAATAAAATGCAACTAATGCAAAAAAGTGTAAGGATGTATTTTATTATTCGCAACTGAAGGTGTGAAAAGTGGTGGGTTAAGTTTACATTAGCGAGTATTTAAATATGGAAATACAGTGGATATAAAAAGTTTACACACTGCTGTTAAAATGCCAGGTTTTTGTGATATAATCCTATTAAGCTTGTAAAATACATTGAAACTTTCTAGATACTTTTCAGAGTAAAAGTATACACTAAATGTTAATAGCTTTTTAAAACTACATTTTAAGAATACAGATTGCAACTTTCAATTTAGAGAGAGGTCAACGTTGACATGTACTGAATATAAAAATCTTCAATAATATGAAATTCAAGATAATATTGAATGTAACATAAGACTGATGGAGTATACAGGGACTGAAAGAGTATAGATGTTCATGACCTTTCCAGAAAAGTTCATTATTTATTTCCTATGACTCCCCAAAATGGGGGCTGATGGACCAGGTATGGCAGAGAGTGTTGTGAAAGGGTGAATGCTACATGCTTTCAGATGTGTCCCCGAGACTCCCCCATCTGTGGAATAGACTCCCTCTCCACCTCTTTTCAAGCGTAACTTGGATAACTAGATGGGAAACAGAAAATGCAGGTGCTGACATGTCTAATCATGGGCTAAACTCTTGGCTAGGCTTAAAGAGCCTTAGGTCCAATAGCCTAGTAACTTCCTATGATCCTATGATCACAGATCCACATAAATGCAACTAGCCACAATGCCAAGTCAAACAATAAATCTAGCACACTTTGCAGTAGTTTTGATGACTTTCCACATTAGAAAAAATCAGTGGTAGTGATAAAGCTATAAAAAAGATTTGCTGAAATATAAACAAAAAGCTCTTTACTGATATAATGGGTTACAGCTGAGTCTCTGATCATAACTTGTACACGGAGCACTGTGAACATACTCCAAATTTGGGAAAAAGTTAACTTTGTTAAGCACCTTTCAGTGCTGTTAAACTCTAGTTTTAGAGCATAACAGCAGCCACTGCAGAACAGAAGTAAGAAGCTAAAACCGATTTAAAAGCTGTAAAACACTTAACTAGCACACGTGTGTATATAGTGTACCTGTCAAATCTTTGAATGCTCAAAATTTCGAATGTTACATGGTCGAGATCAAACGTTCAAAATTTTGAGTGCTCAAAGATAGACTTTCAACGGCACCATATGGTGCAGATAGGGAGAATTTCCCTTTTCTGCTCTGAAGTGCGGTCTTTGAGTTTGTATATTTAAGTAGGGGATGTGGGGGTGCAGGGGTGCTTGCCCCCTGCCTACACTGTTAAAGTGTTTTTTTCTGTGTTTTCTTTTTTTTTTATGTTCGAACATCCAAATGTCCAACATTTGGTCTCGACCATGTAATGTTCGACATTTTGGATGGTCGAACATTTAACAAGACCCATATACACACACACACACACACACACACACACACACACACACACACACACACACACACACACACACACACACACACACACACACACACAAACACACAGAATAAAAAGTGAGGCTGAGTGCCTATTACATCTCAAGTGTCCAGAGTTTGACTAGCAGCTCTAGTGCTTGACAGCACAGACAAGGAGTAAGGGGGTTTGCCCATCCTGGGAAAATGGATGATGGTCCCACTTGGCTTGAACTGATGCTGTTCTGATGATGTGGCAATGGCTGGAGAGACAATGCCCATTATGATGGAAGAAAACAGTGCTTCAGAGATATGGCCATGACAACCCAAACCAGATATGATAACCCATGCTAGTGCTTGTGAGAGAGCAGAGTTGCTAGTCGAATTGATGCCACTTGCGATTTTAGCGCAGGCCTCCCTTGCTGTGATGTAAGTGCTTATTTGTCCATCAGTTGCAAGGTTAGGATATAAAAGGGGAAAAAAAGTATTCATTTTTGGAATGATGGTGAGATCAGAAAGAATCCTCCTGTCTGGATGACTGCCCCCTCAGATAATATAATGTCTGATTGAGGGAGAGGATTGATTGTCACAGGCATGGGGTAAAAATAATACAAAAAGGACTGGCAGAGTGAAATGTCTTAGATTTTAAAACTGTTCAATCATTCATTTGCGAAACACTTCTGTGCAATTTATATCTTATAGTTTTCAGAACTGTGAAACTTTGGGTTTGTGTACTTTTTTTTTTTTTAAATAGTGCACCTGGGCAGCTAAAGGTCACTGTAGTAAATGAAATTATGATACAGTCTCTCTGATCATAACTGCTTATTTGTTTCTGACTTGGATGCCAAGATTCACCTTTCAGGGTTTGATTTGATCTTCTGTTGAGGTACATTTCTTGCCATCTATGTCTCAGAAGCATAACAGTTTGGTTACGATCTGAAAATCATTTATAGTTCTCTATGGTATATGTTTAAGAAGTTCACCTCAAAAGTGGACAGAAGTGAAAATCAGAAGGCAAATCTTGACATCCATGTTGAGAACACACTAGTAGTGAGTAATGAGATGACTTCTGATCACAGTGACCCAATCGTACTTGTTGGTAATTAGTACATAGAGTCCCAGCAGTACTACCAGTTACAAAAAAAAAGAAATATTGGAGTGCAAAATACTTAGATGGTAGCCAAAAGCAAAATATGTTCTTGATCCTGTAAAAAATGTAATTGACTTTGCATTGCCCCACAAACACAGAAAAAAAAAGAAGTGTGTCAATCTGAGTTGTTTCATAGCATTTAATTCATTTAAATTTCTTACTGCCAGTCTGTGGTGGCTGATGTTTATATTTTAGGGCAAGACTAGAACATAGTGTTGAAAGGTGGTTTGTTTAGCACATGTATTACATCAGAAAGGAGACTGAAGTTACATTTTCCCCGAATTTGGATCATTATCACAGTACTGGTTGCAGTAAAAGTTCCTAAACGTGGAAGTAATTTGTGAACACCACATTAGGTCAATGTGTGGTTCAGAAGAGTTCTGCTATTTCATGATAATATTTTAACAATACAATGATAAAACAGAATAAAGAAATGAACATTGCATTACTGGTAAATTAGCATTATCTACAAGAGAAAGAAAAACTGGCAGCAGGAAATCAGCCGTTATTAAAATAGAAATAATTATTATGTTGCAACTGACATATTACATTTAGTCCTCTTGGAATTCAGTAGTGTGCGAAGAACATATGGCTGTTGTAGTAAAAATAATTTTGTTACATTATATGCACTGCGTGACTCCAGAAGAATATTAATCTGATAAAGAGAATGCATGATTTGCACCTGTTTTGATAAAATGTAATCAAGCATTTATTCTCCCCAAATTAAACTTATGACAACAGCAAACAACAACACTAATAATAATAAAACTTGATAAGGAAAGTTGATAATGTATTGTGTTGGAAACAAAAAGTATTTATTTAACACTTGAATGGCATTGATTGGACTACAAGCTATGTTACACCCTGTGTGATGTTTCACAATTTTCTTCTTAAAACACATCTTTTCTAATCCGGGTAAGCGCTAATAACATTGGGCAGTGGTAAATTGTAATAATTTACCTTCAGTATCTGTGCTTTCTTTGATGGACATTAAACTCACAGCAGACTGATTGTCACTGTGTTTCTCATTTAATTTGGACTAGCTGCATTATTAAGGTTTTATTGTCAGTTATTAGCTTTTAGATCTAGCTGCAGCTCTTCTTAAAAAAAAAAAAACACTAATCCTGCACTGCACAGACTTTAGATGAGATAATGAACTTTCCACATCTATTTGTTAATGCAGTACAGAGCTCCAAGTAATTACAGCACTGAAAAAAACATTGAAATACTCACACCTTAGTGGAGTATTGCACTGAGAATCAGAATTATATCTGTCATTACAGAGAATAATAATAATAATAATAATAATAATAATAATAATAATAATAATAATAATAACAATAATAATAATAATAATAATAATAATAACAACAATGTTAACAATGACAATAATAATAAAAAAATAATAACAATAATAATAATAATAATAATAATAATAATAATAATAATAATAACAATAATAATAATAATAATAATAATAATAACAACAATAATAATAATAATAATAATAATAATAATAATAATAATAATAATAATAATAATAATAACAACAATAATAATAATAATAATAATAATAATATACTGTACCAACATTCCAATAGTTTGAAAACTGTTTCTCAAAGAGGGCTTCACATTTTCCATATGTGGGTTTTTAGTCACTGCAGTTATTCAGTAACTGAATTTACAGCTGCAAGGCTTCTGGACATTTGACTAAGTGTTGTATTATCAAGTCAGACTGCATCCAAACAAAAAGTATGCAGTATGTGTTAAATGTAAATCACCTGTTTAGACTAATCAGTATACTGGGAGATTTTAATATCATATTAAGTACAATAACTGTTCTAGTCTAAGATTTTTAAGTTATTTTATGAGTATGTGCATTTTAATTATTTTAATAAAATGTACATTGTTGGTATTTTTAGTCTTGGAATGGAGAGTTGGAAAAGGAACACTTTCACTCAGATGTGCTTACACTACAAGTAATCTTAAGAGAGAGCAGCCTCTCCACAGATTTCAATACCTGTGGCGTCTTAAGCAAGAAAACAGACTTTTTTTCTTACAGATGAATACCTTAAAATAAATTGATAGGTGGCTGTTTATGGAAAACAATGATGTTTGCTACACTTTAGTATCTAAATGGTAGTTCACATCAAAGTTCTACATATAGTTCCTTGAGGACAGAGATGTATTGGTGAGTTTTAAAGCTCTGTGTAAAAGGCCTTTGTCTGTACTGTTGATAAGCATGCTGTCAATGGCTGAGAAGCTGTCATGCACTATTGCTAAATGGCACTGACAACTCTGGGCAGCAAAAAAGCATAGGTCATAATGAACTTGTAACTGTTGAATTCAGGTTGAGTCACTGAAGATATTTATATTGAATGCCATTAAGGGGAATAATGCCAAAAAAAATGTTGTCAATGTTAGCAAAAAGGTTTTTTTTTTTTTTTTTCGTAGACTGGCAAGCCTCCACAGATGCACCACTTATCTATCTATCTATCTATCTATCTATCTATCTATCTATCTATCTATCTATCTATCTATCTGTCTGTCTGTCTGTCTGTCTATCTATCTATCTATCTATCTATCTATCTATCTATCTATCCTTTAATGACAGGGTTGGTCCCACTAGGCTAGTAGCCTCTTTTCAAGGGAAATCCAATGTGATATTTATACTGCTAGGGGATATTTGGCCAGGGCATCAGGGACCCCCCCCCCACTCGCCATTGTTGTCAGTGGGGAACATTTTGCAGGAACATTTTCTGTTTCCATTCTGGGCACAGAAGCAGCCCAGCAAAACAGCAAGGCAGATGGAGACATAAAGAGATAATGGAGTGGTGAGAGAAATTGAGGAGGAAACAAATATTAACGACAGAGAATGTGTGCAGGATTCTGAGGAGTTATTTCAAACAAATATGTTTGACTGGGATAAGGCGCCAAATAATAAGTGCATAATTACAAACCCTCCAGTTGGGAGGGTTGTGGGATAATTTACATAAAAAAATGATCATGCAGAGTGAGCCAGAAAAGAAAGAAGACATTTATTGGAGGACATTATGGAAAAAATACAAAAGGAAGATGCAGAAACAATCCTGAAGAGCAGTAGTGAGATGGAAAAGAAAACAAATACAGAGAAAATAAAAGAAGGCAAAAGGGAAGCAACAAAAAAGAAGGCAGAAGAAAATGAAAAATGGAATTACGTGGTAAGTATTCAAAGTAAAGAAAACAAAGACATGGACAGGTATGAATTATGGGACAATTTAATAGCACCTTTGGGTGTTAAAGCACATGAGGTAAGAGCATTTATTCTTATTAACATAGAGACATTTTGTGACATTATATCTAATACTGTTTTTTCAATGGAAAAAATTTCTTGGAGTGTATGAAAAAAAAAACTGTAACCCATGGAATCTTTATGTGATAAAAGGAAACAAACAACAACAATAGCAAGAAAAATTTGAAGCAGAGATGGAAAGATAGACTTTGAAATTACATTTGAAAATATTATGTCAAAAAAGTACTGGATATTGCAAAACATTTATGACAAAAGGGGTTTATGGACTAGTGGTTGGGATTGTAATATTATGTTAAAATATAAAGAGAAGAAATATACATACACCAAGTGTGATAAATGTGGAGAGGAATACTGGGGTTAACACAAAACATGTTTTTATTATTTGTGGAAAAGAAAGACATTTGATTAGTAACTGTGATAAAAGAATATGTTGTATTTGTGGAGAAATGGGACATGAAGCATAAAAGTGAATGTAAATCTTATAAATGTAATAAAATTGGATATTTATGGATGGAGTGCAAAAATGAAAATGAGAGTAAGGAAAATAAATAGAAAGAGAAGAAGAAGTAGTAAAAACAAAAGAAAAATTAGATGAGAAAAAATAATAAAGAGGACTTAGAAGAATGATTTGAGATAAGTGATGAAGAAGACAAACTGGGAGGTAGTTAAAGAAAGAAAGAATTATATTAGTAAAAGGGTAAAAGACAGAAAAAGAAAATTTAAAGGAATAAGTACAAAGGAAAAAGAATGGAAATGGATAAAAATAATTTATTCAGCTAATTATTGGGGGCTGGTATAATGGTTCACTTGTTTGACTCACAAACATAAGGTGCACAGTTTGATTCTCACCTTTAGGAGGGAAATTGACTAGGCTTAGAACTGCCTATTAAGAAAGCTAGCCTATTAATTAGCTATGAACTTATGAAACCATGAATCTAAGGAAAGGAGAAATGAACATTTTAGAGTGCTTTCTGTAAATGTGAATAGTATTAAGAATATAGAAAGAAAATAGAGATTTTGGAGTTGTGTAATACATGTGATGTAGATGTAATTATAATAGAGGACACAAGATTTTTAACAAATAAAGAAAGATTACAAACAGAGAAACTATGAGGGTGAAAGATAATCTGGAATTCGAGAAATGAGAGATGTTCAGGAGTAACAGTATTCAGAAGAAATACAATAAAGATATTAGATGCAACTTAACAAAAATGGGAAGATTAACCATTATAGGTTTAAAATGGAAAGAACAAGTATATAGAATTATTAAAGTAGATACTTATACTAATTGTAAAGAAAGGGAAAGCTTATTTCATCAGATTTTAGACTATGTAGTGATAAGCATGAATACTATAATAACAGTAAACTTTAATTGTGATTTAAGGGACAAAAATAAAAAGAAAGGAAATGCTATTAGAAAAATGTTAAAAGTTGTAAGATGTGATCATTTAAAATTCGGGATTAAAATTTGTGAACTTACATAAAGGGTATGTATATAGCTGGAATGGATTATTTTATAGTATCAGAAGGTTTAGTTACAGAAGAAGGGGAGGTAGTGATCACCTTGCAATATAACTAGAGACAAGGAATAAATAAAAATAGGCAGTGGAATAAAAATAATAAATTAGAAAGCATTGAATGAAGAAGGAAAGATATTAGAGATACAGTTATAGAAATATATTACTATGAGAACATTTAAGGAAAAATTGTCTGAATGGTGGATGATACTTTAGGAAAAATTTAAAACAATGTTTTTTACAGTGGCAATATGCTGTGGGAAAAGTAGAGAAAGAAAAATATGAAAGAACATATAGCAAAGCATTGGAAGATGTAGAATTTAATGACAAAAAGTACTTCAACAAAATGAATTATATGAAAGAAATCAAGAGAAATCACAAGAATTGTTGTATAAGCACAGATATTTTTTTACAAAGAAAAAGAGAGAAGAAATACTGAGTTAGTTAAGCAGATTAGTAAAGGGAAATGGTACTGTAATCAGAGAAATAAAAAATGTAAAATGAGAAGTAGGAAGAACTCAGAAAAAAATATGAATATTGTAGTACAATATGTACAACAAATGTTCAAAGAAAAAAGAACTTAGTGAAAAAAAACATGGAAAGTAAAAAAGTTAACCGAAAAAGAGAATACAGAGTTGGAAATGGAGAATTCTTTAAATGAGCTCGATGAAGTATTAGGACAAGTAAATATTGATTTGGCTTGTAGGACCAGATGGAATAGGATATGATGTGTATGAAAATTTAAGAAATTGGCTAAAAGATATATTTTTTAAAGATTTTGAATGAATGGTTAAATAAATCATTTATTTTTATTTATTTAACATTTGTTGGGAAAGTTCAACTGGGAAGGAGCCCATATTCAGCGGAGGCCCAGGGAGAAATGCTCCAGATGCATGTCTTTGGAATTATGTAGTGGAAAACTTAAATTCATATGGAAGAAGGACAATAGAAGACAGTTAAAAAGCTGTAAACCAACAGTATTGAATAATAATGACTGTTAAGATCTTTATGAAAGTAATACAAAAGAGATTTGAAACTTAAATGTAAAATATTAGAGAAGATAGTATATACGGTATAAAGGGGAAGGGTTGTCAAGAACTATTATAAAGAAATTGTGGATGATATTATGAATAGAAAAGAAGAAGCAAAAATAATGATAGAAAACCTTAATAAGGTGTTTGATAAAATTGGACATCTTGTGAGTAATAATGAAAGAATATAAGTGAGGAAGTTTGGAAATTATGTCTGTCAATGCATAGTAACAATAAAGTAAAAATACTTGTAATGGCTGGTTAAGCCAAGAGGTACATCTGAAGTGTGGTGTAAGACAGGGGATGTCCAATGAGTTGTATACTCTTTGCATTAGTTAAGAATGTGATAGTATGTGAAATAAATTACAGAATGATGGAGGCAGGGTATATAACACATGAAGGGTTAAAAATTACAGTTCTGCTAACATAAGCAGATGATGTAATAATTGGAAAAAAACTTGGATAAAAGAAGTAATAATTTGCACAAATAAGTATCTAGAAGTGATAGGGTTGGCTTTAAATAAAGAGAAAAGTAAAGGTTTAGGTGATGTAGAAAAGACAAATGATATACATTTTACAATGAATTACATTTCTGTGTAGGTATAAAATTTGGGAATAAATATAAGTAGAATTTAATAGAAAAAACAATAGAAGAAATAAAACAAACCATTTTTTCTGGAGAACATATAAATTATCATTCAGAAAAAAATGGCTTATTTGATTAATTCAGTACTGATGGGAAAAACAGCATACTAGTATACTTAGCAACTGTATTTATGTTGACGACAGTATTTGAAAATGAATGATTGCAGATATTTTTTTATTTATATGGGGATTTATATTAAATCCAGTAAAAAGAAGAGGTTTTTTATGTAAATAAAGAGGAAGGAGGTCTAGTGTTAATTAACCCAGTGATTATATGCTGCTTCATTAAATTTGTACAAAGTATTAAAGTGGATAAATGAAAAAGATGAGAGATTAGTAGTAAAACTGTATAAATATAAGTATGATTATTTTGTGGCATGGTAAAAAGAGTAAAAGAGAAAAAGAGTGTATAAATGAAAAAAATGTTACAAAGAAAAAATATTTTTGTGGAAAATCAAATTGATGATATAGAAAAAGATAGAAAAGTATGGTATAAGAATGCAATGGTAAATCATTACTATATAAAATCATGGGAAAAATCTAACAGATGAAAAAAATAAATATATAAAAAAAGCAAATGGCGTAATCAGAAAGTAGAATGTAATTTTTTTTTTTGTGGAGACTGGTAATAGATAAATTAGCAGTAAAAGGAAATATGCCATATAAAAAGAAAATTTCTGGAATATACTTACCTTGTCAAATATGAAATGTGTTTTTTAAATGTAGAAGAGTAAAAAAAAATATGGGGAAAGCTATGTAAAGAAGAGTTTTTTAAGATATAAAACAGTAGAGAAAATAAACATGAATGTGATTAGTAGGAATGTGTGTGTGTGTGTGTGTGTGTGTGTGTGTGTGTGTGTGTGTGTGTGTAATAGAGATGAAAATTTAGTGCAATTGTAAAGGAAATTATGAATATGTGTAAATACATATGGGTATGTGTGTGTGTGTGTGTGTGTGTGTGTGTGTGTGTGTGTGTGTGTGTGTGTGTATGTCTACTTCATTTCACTAAAAACACACTTCACTGAAACTCATTTCATTGAAAGCTGGTTTCACTGAAAACTCATTTGACTGAAATGCATGCTGTTGAAATGTATATGCCCTGTTCTCCGCTGTAGTGTGATCCTGGAGTTAGTATATATAGTAAGGGGGGCTGTGGGGACATAGCCCCCACATTTTTTGGGTATATATTGTCTTCTGGAAATAGTTATTCATTCAACCTGTAAGTATCCATGTCTAGAGTTTCCAATGTTTAAAATAGGTGGGGGGCTACACCACCCACACCCCCCATTGTGGGCAACTGTGCCACCCACACCCCCCTTACTATATATAATAACTCCAGGATCTCACTACATTAGGGAACAGGGCATATATCTTTCAACAAAATGAATTTCAGTCAAATGAATTTTCAGTGAAGTGAGCTTTCAGTGAATTTTGCTCAGGCAAATGATTTTCAGTGAAATGAGCTTTCAATAAAATGAGTTTCAGTGAAACAAAGTAGACCCATACACACACACACACACACACACACACACACACACACACATATATATATATAAATATATATGTGTGTGTGTGTGTGTTATACATATTTGTAAATATTTTCAAATATGTTAATATGTTGTAAATAAGGGTTCTGCTTATATATAAATAAAGGACACCTAATTGTTTTGATAGGTGCCAAGGGATCTTTTAAATCCAACTGAGTTACCACAAAGTCAAGTAGGTGGGGCCTTAGTTTAATATCTTATCTGAATGATGGCATGCACAGGAGTCCAGCACCCCCCTTTATGCTGCATTGCAGTGTCAGCAAACAATCTGCCTGGTATGGGAATGGAACCCACAGCCTTTTGCGCCAAAGGTATGTGCTACTGACATACCTCCAGATCTCATCATCTTCTACATAACATCCCAAAGTCGTACAACAGTGGGGAAAAGTACAACCTCAAAGATCTCCAGTAGTGGTTTTCAACTATTTTTTTCTATCAAGCAGCATTTTCATGCCTTCATTGACACAACTATAATTTATAACTCTTATAACATTAAAGCTGGACACCTTTAATGGTTCAGAATTGTTAAAAAGTAATCCTCAAACTCTTCTGCAAGACAGCTATAGATATATATATATATATATATATATATATATATATATATATATATATGTGTATATATATATATATATATATATATATCTATGGTTTACCATCAGAAGGTCAAACCAGACCCCATAGAATGATGAGATCATTGACCCACTTCCACTAAAGCGACAATGCCGATTTCCAACATTGTCGAAATATGACTTGACGTATACCCTGAAATGGGCTTTAGCATGGGTCGAGATGGGGGTGAGATTTGTACTTCGACAATGTCGGGTTTGACATTGTCACCGTTCAACCCCCAGACTTTGACTGAAGTGGGTTCAACCGAATCCACTTCGAACTTCTGAATGCAAACCATATATATTTATATATATATATATATATATATATATATATATATATGTGTGTGTGTGTGTGTGTGTGTGTGTGTGTGTGTGTGTGTGTGTGTGCATAAAAATATTATGTTAACAGGAGCTCCACACCTTAAAAGCATGTGGCAGCACAGCACACAGATAGGAAATGCGTATGTAAGGTACACTGCATTCAGCTGTTTTGTGTGTTAAGGGTACACGGTTTGAAATTTTCCTCTGTTGTTCTATTATCTCTTTAAATGACTTGAGAAATATTTAAAGAGTCTCCCTGTTGCCTAGTGGTAGTGCAAAGGATTAATGCTTAGCAGTATTAATGAGCTGTTTTGTGTACTGAAGGTATGGTACTTTAAGTTTTTGTTTTTTTGAGAGACTTAAGGCAATTTTTTTGTATTTATTTATTTGACATTTGGTAAACAGGAAAGTCCAACTGGGTAGAGATTATCCATTTTCAGTGGAGGCTTGGGGAGAAAAGCTCCACATAAAGACAGACAAAGAAGAATAATTAAATATAGGACAATAAACAGTGAGAAATTATATATGGTAAAAAAATTAGATAGATTATAAAAACAGACAGATTATACAAATTCATAGTTGGATATACGATTTTGCTAGCAGGAATTAACAGGATTTTATCAGCAAGAATTAAACCTGCAATTAACATTCTGGTCAAAGGTGATACAGAGTGTATACGTTGATTTGGTGGGGGGAGGAGAATAGAGAGAGAATAAGAAAGTGTAAAACTAGAGAGTTCTGGCTTGAAAGATAATAGAATTATGGTTAGCAGAAAGAATAGGAAGTTAATAGGACTAAGAGGATATTAAAGACATGGTAAAATTATAGCTAGGTAGGAGATGAACAAGGCCATATCCAAGATTTGGAAAGATGTTCTTTAAGGAGGGACTTGAAAGTGGGGTAGTGAGAGACGTGGCTAATAGTTTGTGTCAAGTTGTTCCAAGCTTTGGCTACAGACTAGGAGTAGGGAATGAGGCCACTGGACCTGAGAGGTTTATAAATAGATAGAAGTTGTTTTTCTGAAGAGTATAGATCCTGAATCAGAAGATAGTATTGTAAGTTGGAGGACATAGCAGGAGAAACTAGGCAGTTGTTGAGTAATTTATGAGTATTTGGTTCATGTGTAGTTGTAGTGGAAGTTCAAGCCAGTTAAGCAGTTTAAGAGATAATTTGTGATAACATTATGAGGATGATCTGTGACAAATTTTGCGTTTTGTTATAACAATGGTTGAGTTTGGTTTTCAGGGAGGAGTTGAGGTTAGTTACAATAGGGGATGCATAAAGAAGGGAAGGTAAGATGTATGTGGTGGCGAGTTTAGCTTTAGCAGAGTTAGTTAAGAATCGTTTGGCCCTATATAACATGACTAGTTTTTCATGAGTCATTTTGACAGTGTTATTTATATGCAAGTCAAACTTGAGATTGTCATCAATAGTAACACCTAGTACTTTGGAATGAGGGACAACCTCAACTGCTGTGTTGTTAAGTGATGAGATTCTGAAGGTTAGTTTGTCAAAGTGAATGTTTTTTAAGAAAGAATAATAGGAGTTTCGTCATCTTGGGCTAAAGTAAGAGCTGATTATTGGTAAGATAGGTTTCAAGGGAGTTAAAGGCATCTTGTGTTAAAGTTTGAAGTTGAATAAAGTTGTTAGAAGAGCAGATTAGAGTAGAGTCATCCACATGCTTGGTTAGAGTTGCATGTTTAGAGACAGATGAAAGGTTGTTAATAAATAATCAGTATCCAAGATGAAGACTTCCTCCCCCCAGGGTATAATACACTAAGATCTTATAGAACAGGCAGGAAAGGAGGAGGAGTAGCCATTCTCTTCAAAAACCCCCTGAACCTCCAGCTCCTGCACACCACACCACCCACATTTCAAAATGCTAAAGTCCTGTTTTCTGTCCTCTCCATAAGAAACACCAAGAAAATCAGTATAATATGCAGCTACATACCCCCAGGCATTAACTCACTCATAATATAATATGCTGCTACATACTCCCAGGCAATAACTCACTCATAATATAATATGCTGCTACATACCCCCAGGCAATAACTCACTCATAATATAATATGCTGCTACATACCCCCAGGCAATAACTCACTCATAATATAATATGCTGCTACATACCCCCAGGCAATAACTCACTCATAATATAATATGCTGCTACATACTCCCAGGCAATAACTCACTCATAATATAATATGCTGCTACATACCCCCAGGCAATAACTCACTCATAATATATTTATTACTGCTTGGTGTAACTCATTCTAAGCCTTCTGGTTTAAACACTTGGGCTTCGGATCAGTTGTTTTGCACTGAGAGGGTTTGTGGTCTGCACTGTAGTGGCAGAACAGGTAGCTTACATCCTTCTAGGTTGGGAACTGCTGATTGAGGGCTCAGTGTCTGTTATTCTAAAAGTGTATTAATTCTGGTTTAAGCACTTGGGCTTTCAGGCCAGTTATTTTACATTAAGAGGGTTCGTGGTCTGCACTCTTGTGGGAGGAGAGGCTGGACTCTGCCCTTCTGAGCTGGGAATTTCTGATTGAAGGCTTATAGTGCATGCATATCTGAACTGCTTCTTACTGAAGTTGGTGCGCCTTGTTTGCTGTGGCATAGACTGGATTCGGGCCTGCTGGATCTAGCTTTGTTTGTGTAACTTGAGCACTAATCCAGGCATTCTCTAAAGTATTCAATTGTATTTATTACTGCTTGGTAGTAACTTGATTAAAGTTTAGCTGTCATTCTAAGTCTTTTGGATTAAGCACTTGGGCTCCAGACCAGTTGTTTTACATTAGGAAGGTTTGTGGCATGCACTGTGGTGGCAGGACAGGTAGCTTTCATCCTTCTAAGTTGGGAACTGCTGATTGAGAGCCCAGTGTCTGTTATTCTTAAAGTGTATTAGTTCTGGTTTAGGCACTTGGGCTTCAGGCCAGTTATTTTACATTAAGAAGGTTTGTGGTCTGCACTCTTGTGGGAGAAGAGGCTGGACTCTGCCCTTCTGAGCTGGGAATTTCTGGTTGAGGTTTATAGTGCCTGAATATTTGAACTGTATCTTACTGAAATTGGTACACCTTGTTTGCTGTAGCATAGACTAGATCCAGGCCTGCTGAATATAGCTTTGTTTATATACTTGTTGTTTGTTTGCTTGTTATTTCCCTGGAACGCTAATTCCACCTAATACACGCGGCTTTTCAGCTTCTGTGGCTCACTAGTGATATCTGCATTGCTTACTGTACTTATTTCCTTGTTTCACTTGAAAGAAAGTTACTGTTTGTCGTTTTGCATTTAAGTTACCTGTAACACATTGCACTTAAGTTACCTGGCACTTGCTCACTAAAGCAATTATATAAGTCAGCACTAAAATTAAAAGCACTACACCCTCACTCCCCACTGGCCCTGGTTTTCAATTATTAAGGAATTCCCAATATTATTCTAGCATGTCCAAAGGTCAGTTGTCAATCTCCTCTCCGGTCCAGCTGGTGAATCTGGGAATCTTGAGGCAATGTTACAACTGCCTCATGTACACAGACAACCCTCTCCTCCTCCCAACAAATTCCAACACATGTGAGAGATGCAACCATATAGCCAAACTGGAGGCTAAGCTCTCTCAACTCAGTACTGGCATAACCAGTCAGGAGGAGAAGGAAACCATACTCACTACAATTCCAGTCTCACATAGACCTACCACGACAGCAAACCAAACACATAATCACACAAAAACATACTCGGAGGCTCTAAATAAAGATCTGCCAAAGCAGCAGAGACCGCCAAAGCAGACACCCAAGCAGCCGCTACCCCAAAACAAAACACGTGCAACACATATCTCACAAAGCCAGTGTGCCAAACAGTCACAGCCCTTAAGACTAAACAACACACCTGATACACTTGTAATAGGTGACTCTATTATCAGGCACACTGACGTCCCGCTCACCAGGCTGAACAAGGAGAGGGTCATGGTGAGCAGCCTGTCGGGTGCTAGGATCTGCCACATAACACAAGCACTCAGGTCACTCCAAGGCAAGTACAAATATGACTCAGTCATTGTCCATGCTGGTGTGAATGACCTGAGACGTACCTCCCTGGACTACATGAAAAGAGACATAAAGGAGCTCTCTGAGCATGTAGCCCAGGCCGGTATGACCCTGACCTTGAGTAGCATCTTACCCTCACCAAGAATGATGCCACAATATGAAGACAAGATGATCAATTTCAACAATTGGCTTAAGTACTGGTGTCATTCAAAGGGAATCCAATGCCTGTCAGCTTGGGATGATATGCTCGACAAGCCATGATGCTTCGCTAGGGACGGCTTGCACCTGTCACCCCTGGGCTTTCGGATATTGGCAAAGGCTCTTCCTACCCCCATAGTGCCTTTTTTAGGCAAGGCTCAAAAGACAAACCCACCTCCATAGCTATCACAAGGGATAAGAAACTAAGAGTAATGCTACTCAACGCCAGAAGTCTAAACCTCAAGATACACGCACTCGAAACTCTCCTTAGCATGGAGAACGTCGATATCTGTGCAGTAACAGAAACCTGGTTCAGGGCTCCCGAGAGCACCCCAGCACTACCAGGTTATACCTCATACCATGCTTTTCGCCCCAAAACTTGGACCGAACCACAAAAGGAGGAGTATCGATATTCATCAAAGATACCCACACCTCCAGATTGGTGGCAAAGCACGAAGCATCAGAGACTATCCATGTGCAACTAACAGTGGGTAAAACTGCCTTCCAGTTTATAGCCCACTACAGACCACCCTCCCAAACCCAGGAACCCCACTCGGCCTTCCTGAGAACACTGGAAAATATGAAGGTCTCTCCAAACACCATTATATTGGGCGACTTCAACTTCGCAAACATAGACTGGGAGCATTACTCTAGCTCCAACACCCTAGCCCAAAGGTTCCTAGAATTTATAAACTCAAATGCTATGGAACAACTTGTTACCACTCCCACAAGAGGGGAAAACATACTGGACCTGATCATCACCAACATGGGGACTCTATGCTCCAGACCAGAAGTGTGTCCCTCACTGGTAAGATCAGACCATAAACTAATCTCACTGGATATTCACATCCCGACCCCACCCCTGCCCAGAAAACCACAGTGAAAAACTTCTCTAAAGCAAATTTTACACTCCTCAAAACTGAGGTGGAATCCTTCAAAGCCCCCGGGCCTGTGGAAAATACAGCCAGACCGCAGAATCCTTTATAAACGCATTCTATGAACACCTTCAGGAATGCATGGATCATCGATCCCAAATAAAACCAAGACCCAATCCTCCAAAGGCAGACATCCTGTCTGGTGGACTCCAGCCATAAACAAACTATACAATAGAAGGAGGAAGCTACTAAATGATAAAGCAAAATCCCAAAAAGGGAAGGCATCACTGATTAGTATTAGCAAAAACTACGGGCACACATAAAATTGTCTAAGGCCAGCTTCGAGAGAAAAATTGCACAGGACACCAAGGATAATCACAAGGCTTTCTTTAGTTATGTTAGGAACCTGGGTGGTAATTCCCAGATATGCTCAAAATTAGTCCAAAATGACAAAAATACACGAACCCACAGACATTGCCAACATCCTAGCTGACAGGTTCAGCAAACTTCTCCCCTCCCACCAAAGGGCAAATATCTATCCCAGCAGAGTGCTGCCCCCCTGACATCTCAGATGCTCAGGTAAGAGCCGCCCTCTCCAAAGCAAAAAACACAGCATCAATGAGACCAGATGGTGTCCCGGGCTGCGTCCTACATGAACTCAAAGAAGAGCTAAACCCAAACATAAAACTACTGTTCAATCTCAGCCTTACTACAGGATATGTGCCCAAAGAGTGGCGTACAGCAACAGTGGTCCCTCTCCATAAAGGTGGTGCCTCAACGGATCCTGGAAACTATCGCCCCATAAGCCTGACTAGCTTGGTCTGCAAAGCTATGGAAAGGATCATCATGGACCTCATAAATAAAGATATTGGGGACCTACAAACACTGAATCCTACCCAGTTCGGCTTTGTTAAGGGCAGATCCTGCCTCTTAAACCTGGTTGATTTCTTTGAAACAGTCACCAAGGCCATTGACGAGGGAAGGTGGTTCACACAGCCTACCTGGACCTCGCAAAGCCTTCGATACAATACCCCACTCGGGCATTATAGATAAGCTTACCAGCAAATATAAACCCTATGTCACTAGATGGATTGCAAACTGGCTCAAGGACAGAACCCACATGGTTAGAATTGCTGGAGCCATGTCAGACTCCAAACCAGTTACAAGTGGTGTCCCACAAGGCTCAGTCCTGGGACCTCTCTTGTTCGGTATATATTTCTCGGAGGTACAGGCCAACACGGAAGGACTGTGGCTGACCAAGTTCGCAGATGACTGCAAACTGGGTGCCATAATCGACTCTCCAGCCGACACAAGCATCCTCCAAAAGGGCCTCATAGAAACAGACAACTGGTGCCAGAGCCATGGCCTCAAGCTAAATGCCAAAAGTGTATAGTCATCCCCTTTGGCAAAAACAAAGTGCCCACAAATTACCACATAGGTGGAAATCCATTAAGTACAGAAGAAGTAATTAGGGACCTGGGGACCCAAGTTGATAGCAATCTCTCATTTGACAACCACGTGGCCAAAGTGGTTAGAAAAACATTTTATATAGCCCACCTAATCATGAAGGGATTCACATCTAGATCAGGGGAGGTCATCGTGCCTCTTTACTCATCCCTCATCAGGCCCATAATTGAGTACAATGCCCCTTTTGGGATGTACCTTACCAGACACCTGCAGCAACTGGAAAGACCCCAAAAGTACCTCACCAAGAGGATCAAAGGGCTCAAACAGATGCCATATGCTGCCCGGTTAAAGAAACTCCAGCTCTACTCAGTGGCATACCGGCTGTTCAGAGGCGATCTGTGCCTGACGTATAAAGCCATGTCAACCCGGAATTAATGGACATGCTGCACCTCAGAAAATCCAAATCCCATCGAGCTCTGGCGCTCGAGACTTGATCCTCAGCACTGAAATAAATAGGACATGCTGGAGGGACAGATTCATAACCCAGAGGCTCCCTTCACTCTGGAATAAAATCCCAGTCCAGGTTAGGCAGAGTACCTCATTGACTCTCTTCAAGAGGAATCTTGATGAGTGGATGGGAGATCGTAGGTTTACCCCGGGTATCACTTCTGTGTCACTGTTAGATAGAGGCACAGTATACTAACCTCGAAAAAGGGCATAGCAAAATAAATTTAAAATGGGTGGCGAAAGCCAAACACATTCTGGCTAGGCTTATAAATGCCCTAGGGCAGATAGCCTAGTATGAACCTATGAACCTATGAACCTATAATATGCTGCTGCATACTCCCAGGTAATAACTCAATCATAATATAACATGCTGTTACATAACCCCAGGCAATAACTCACTCATAATATAATATGCTGTTACATACCTCCAGGCAATAACTCACTCATAATATAATATGCTGCTACATACCTTCAGGCAATAACTCACTCATAATATAATATGCTGCTACATACCCCCAGGCAATAACTCACTCATAATATAATATGCTGCTACATACCTCCAGGCAATAACTCAGTCATAATTTAATATGCTGCTGCATACCCCCAGGCAATAACTCACTCATAATATAATATGCTGCTACATACCCTCAGGCAATAACTCACTCATAATATAATATGCTGCTACATACCTACAGGCAATAACTCACTCATAATAGAAGACATCCTACACTGGACAAAGGACAACTTACCACAGGAAACAGTCCTACTAGGTGTCCTAAACACTGACTGGGCAGCCTGTAACTCCAGCAACCCCTCTACACATATCAACTTATATGGGTTATCTCAACTAATTGAAGAACCAACTAGAATAGACAAGAAAACAAAAAAAGAATCTCTACTGGACTGGACACTGACCAACTATCCCAAGCAAAACTATACAGTAGGCTGTCTCCCAGATGATCTAAGTGATCATCTCCCCACTTTCCTAAACATTCCATAAACACTCCAATCACCCCAAGCCAATTGTCTACAAACTAGTACGAGATGACTGTAACCTTACCTTACAATACCTAAATACTGTCCTAAGCCACTTCAATTGGGCACCACTACGAATCCTAAGGTTAGACCAGGCAGTCAACTACTTCAATACTATATTCTCCAACATTCTTAACAGTTTTGTCCCCAGCAGAATAATCAGAGTTAAAGCCAACTACGCACCCTGGCTAAGTAGAGACACTAGAGCCTTCCTAAAAGCCAATGATAAAGCTTGGAAAATCTGGAAAACTGATAATGCCCCTAGCTCCAGGCAATACTATCAACAGCTTAAAAACAAGGCCAAAGCTGAAACCAAACTAAACAAACAAAACTATTTTCTTAGAGCCCAAAGCAAATATTCAAAGAACCCACAAAAATTCTGGCATGCCATTAACTCCCTACTAAAGCCAGGCAAAACCCCTAGGTTTATAGATTAGGTTCATAGATTAGTACTATGCTAACTGCCCTTGTGAGCCATTTTAAGCCTAGCCAATTATCCCTTGTGAGACTCAAACCCTGCACCTTGTGTTTGTAAGGAAAACACCTTTACAATTAGGCCACCCTCCCAACCCTCCCCAACCCTACCCCAGCTCCTACCTCTACAGGCAATACCGTAGACATAGCCTCTCAATTTAATAACCATTTTACTAAGTCCATCTTAGCCCTGTCCAGTCAAGTAACCAAACATAGCCCACCTCAATCGCAACCCAACCTATCCCATAGCATCCCCTCTTTCAGCCTATCACCTGTCCCCACCTATACTATCCTAAAACTCAAACCAACCACACTGGCAGCTGATAACATACCTGTTGCATACCTAAAAATGGCTAGTGACTCCCTATGATATCCCGTCTCCATCCTAATCAACCACTCTATACTAGAGTCCTACATACTCAAACTCTGGAAAGTATCTCACATCATTCCTCTCCATAATGGAGGTAACTCCTACGGCTTCTCCAACTACTGACCTATTGCCATCCTATGTCCCCTATTTAAAATTCTAGAGAACTGCATCCATGTGCAGGTGATGACATTTCTTAACACACACAAAATCTCCTATCTACCACACAAAATGTTTTCCATCCACATCACAGCACTACCACTGCTCTTCTGTCCTTCTCTAATCATATTAACCTTCACAGGAATGACAACAAATATGTATCCGCCATTTTCCTGGACCTCTCAAAGGCATTTGACATGGTCTCACACTCCATCCTACTAGACTCACTAACATCACTATCCTTCACCTTTTCTACTACAGCCTGGTTCAGAAGCTACCTATCTGACAGGCAACAATCTGTCCAGTGGAAAGGAACTCTGTCTCCACAACTTCCAGCCACCATAGGAGTTCCACAGGGCTCTATACTGGGCCCACTACTATTTTCTGTATTCACAAACAACCTCAACAGCTCAACCCAGCATGACACACTCATTCAATATGCAGATGATTCAACCCTGATCTGCTCCGCCTCATCTCCCACCACCCTTCAAACACTCATTCAGGATACCTTCAACTCTGTAGAAAAATGGATCTCTGGTATCCAACTGATCCTAAATCCCAAGAAGACAAAACTACTACTAATCTCCCCTAATAGATCAAAACCTCCCCTCTCCTTCTTCATTACATCTAAGGAGGGCACCACCATCTCCCCTTCTAACTACACCAAACTTCTTGGCATTGAAATAGACAGTAATCTTCACTTTGATGTCCACAGCTCACATACCATAAAACTAGTACACAAAAAGCTGGGCTCTCTATATAAGCAAAAGTCCTTTCTTTCACAACAAGCTAGAGTCACTCTAGAACAAATCCACCTCCTCTCTACTCTGTTGTACACAGCACCAATCTTCATCCAAATCAGAAAGTCTGACCTAGACAAACTAGAATCTTCTTACAATAAAATAGCCAAGTTTGCTACAAACTCGACCTGTAGAACTCATCACTGTACTGCACTAAAGGAACTAAAATGGCTTGAGATACCACAGCTACTTAACTATCACCAGCTTGTTACAGCCTACAGTCTTCTCAAATACCCTGAAAAAAAAACCTTAATATCAAACCTTCTTACTCCCTATACTGCAAACCGGTACCTTAGATCTAGCAAAAAATCTGCATCACTAAGGCTAATAATAACACAGGGAAAGCACTCTACTCCCACACCATTGCTAGAAATTGGAACTCCCTTCCCCATTTCGTGTCCACTGCCCCTACCACTTTTAAATTCAAAAACTCCCTCAAATCACATCTCCTTAGTACCTGGTTATGCCCTTGTATCACATAAACATACCCTCACTGCTATTTAGCTCCCCCACTTGCTCTCTGGTTACCTGCATGCTATATTTATTGGTAAAGTCAAACTTTTAGCTGGTGAAATGCTTGATATATTTTCTTCTCATAAGCACGGTCCAGCAATGTATAACTGCTATTCCCATTCTATTCATTTGTCATTTCATTGCTTACTTAGAGTGTATTCACTAATTTATAGTTTTGATTACTATGTTCACCATATATGTTGTAATCAGTTTGCTACATTTTATTTGCTGTATTGTTTTTGTTGAACTAAATACCGGAGATTTTTTCCCCGGGCCTCCACTGTAAATGGACCTGGTCCAGTCGGAATTTCCCAGTTAACAAATGTAAAATAAAGAAATAAAATAAAAATAAATAATATTGAAGAGGAGAGGGCCTAGGATGGAGCCCTGAGCAACAGAACTGATGACCGGTAGATAAGGTGATTGAGTAGAGTCCCATTTGACAGACTGATGTTTGTCAAATAAACAAATGGAGAATCATTTTAAGGTATTGTCTTTATAGCCAAGAAAAGAGAGTTGAGAGAAGAGTTGAGGAAAACAGACCATATCAAAAGTTTTAGACAGATCAAGGAATAGGGATGAGACAAACTTACCCAAGTCTCAGGTTTTATTGTCTGAATCAATAAAAGATAAGAGAACTGTGGAAGTACTGTGCACTGGTGTAATGCCATGTTGGATAGGAGAGAGTAGATCGTTTACAAGTAAATAGTGGAGGAGTTGTTTGTGGATGCATTTTTTAAGAGTTTTGGATAAAAATGACAGTATTGCTATAGGCCTGTAGTTAGATATTTCAGTAAAATTCCCACCATTATGAAGTGGGATAACGAAGAACTTCTTCCAGAGGGGTGGGACATACGTTTCATTAATAGATCTGTTGATGAGTATTGAGCATTTCTGGTGATTTTTAGAACTTCATTGGGAAGATTGTCAGCAGAAGGAGAACAAGTTCTAAGTTTACTGAGGAACTGTTTGATAAGAGATGCTGGGACAGGTTTGAGGGAGAAAGGAGATTGGGTGGCGGTAGTAGGTGGTGGTATGGTGGTAGCGGTAGAGGTGAAGCTGTTGGTAATGATAAAGATATTTTCTATAAAGTAGGTATTGAATGAGGAAGCTGTGTCAGTGTTAAAGTGGTTAGTGGAAGGTTGAGGTACTGAGTTAGATTGGGGGTAAAGAATGTTTTTGATAGATTGCCAGAATTTCTTTGGGTTGGTTATAAAGGTTTGGTGAACGTCTAAGTGATATGATTTTTTTGTCTTTGATGACAAGTTTTTTTAACTAGATTATGCAATTCTTTACAGTGAGACAGGTTTGTAGATTTATTTTTCTGGTATGTATTCCAGGCTTTATGCCTGTTGCACATGATGGATTTGGTGTGGGATGATAGACAAGGAGAAACTTTAGAGTTGATTATTTTCCTTCTGAGTGGAGCTTGGCTATTTAATGTATTCAGGAATATGGAGTTGAATTTATCAACTGCTTCATCTAGGGGTAGGTGTTTAAGGAAGCACCAATTTATGGAGCTTAAAATATTGGTAAATATGAGTGGGTTAAAGTTAGTTAAGTCAAGAATGGTTTTATATGTATGCTGTTTGTGTGGATGGTAGACAAGTCTGGTGGTACAGGTGGGATGATGGTTACTAATGCCATCAGGAAGTGTTGTAGTTTGACAAAAGTTGTTGGGGTGGGAGACTAATGTCCAGGCTATGACTGAGCTTGTTTGGTTGGTTGGATTTGTTGATCAAGGTGGGGCGATATATTAATTGAGAAAAGCTGAAGTGATTGATACTATTAGTGGAGAAATGTGTGAACAGTTTCAGCCAGTCAGTGTTAACAAATCCTAAGATATTTGTTTCATGAGAAATGTTGGATGACACCCAGGATAATATGCCTTCTAGAGTAGATAAGTTGTTGTCGGGGGGAATGTAGAGGGCAATGATACAAAGGATTTTGTGTTTATTTAACTTAAAGTTGGAGATAGTTCAGCATTGCTGAAGGTGGGAAAGGGGTGGTTATAAAGGGTAAGGGAAATTGAGATAGATAGACTATAGTGATGCCAGTCACTTTTTTAATGAGATGGTCTGACTTTATTATATTAAAACCTGGGGTAATGATTTCAGAGTCTATGATGTGGGGTTTAAGCCATGTTTCTGTGATAACCAGTAGGTCAGGGGAGTACTGGGTTATCCAAGCATGGAATTCAGTGTCTTTGTTATAGATACTACATATATTAATAGAGAAGAATTTGAGTTTAGTAAGACTTGGATTACTTTGACCAGAGGATGGTAGTGGAGCAGTGTTTGGCCCTGGATTAGGATGAATATCTCCACATAGTAGTAAGAGAATTTAAACAGGTGAAATAAGCTAGTTTTGCTTGATGAATTGTAAGAAATGAATTTCATGTTATGTGGGGAGATAGGGTAGTCAAAAGTGTATAGGAGAGATTTGACAGAGGTTAGATGCAATAGGTAGGGAGTAATGATCAAGGTTGTGATATGGAGTGGAGGAGCACATGGGAGACATAGACTGAGAGGGTATTGGGATAAGGTAGGATGTGAGAGAAGAAACAGTGAAAAGAAATATGGAGAAGAGACTTCAGTGGAGCATGGTGAGGTAGTTGGAGGAGTGATGTTGTGATTAAATAATGGCTGTGAGATATATACCCAGAAATTAAAGGTAGGAGTAGCAACAGGCTAGATTAGTGAAGTGAGAGAATAGAGTACAGTAGAACTATGAAAAGATTTGTTGGGGAGCGAATTTGCAGGGGAAGTGGAGCAAGACGTTTTATTAGACAAAGAGTACAGAGTATGTTGGGTGAAGACAGTGAAGAAAAGTAATTCTGATGTTATGCAAAATAGGTGAAGTAAAGTAATATAAATGCTAAGAAAAAGAGGCTTGTAAAGGGTGCTGAATAATAGAATATAAGTGTGCTAGGTTGGTGAAGAAAAAGTAGAGTAATGGAAAGTAGGTGGAAGGAAGTGGAAAGAAAGTAGATCATGTCAAGGGGGGTGGTTTGTTGTCATGATAGTTGGGATTGAGAGGAAGTGATGTCAGAAGTGGTGTGAATTGTTGGCTATAAATGTGCAGATAGAGGAGGCGGGTGGAATTTGGGGGCAGGGTAGGCGAATAGAGCAGGCAGAACCAGAGAGAGGCGTCTCACAGCAGGTAAGTCCTACAGAAACAATCTATGGAATAGCAGAGAAAGCTTGCACAGTAGTAAATTTCTAGTAGTTATACTAAGGCGAGAAACCAGCAAAACACAGAAGGACTGTAAAACAGTTGCTTTACTTATTATTTTGAGTGAGGGAAGCAAGGGAAACTTGGCAGGAGACACTGCGTGAAGGTAATTAAATTAAGTGTCTGGAGAGATTAAAGAAACACAGGACACAGGGCAAGGTAAATAGTGCAAAGACAGAGTAGTGTATGTGACTGACTGAGATTATAGAGGGGGAAGAGAAGAAGGTAGATTGATGAAATAGGGGTTAAGAAAGAGTGTGTTAGTAAAACTGAATTTGCTAGTATGGTTTCATTTTAATTTAGAGGATACCGGTGCTTACTGGGAGTTCAGGACTGGCTTTTTAACAGAACTATTGAGAAATATCTTTATTAAAACTATGCTACCCTAAGGTAGTAGATGGCTAGCTGAAGATATGACATCAAAGATAAGATTTAAAATTTCAGGTGGCTAGTGTCTCTCTACCCCGTACATCTCTCATGCCACAAAACTATTATTCTGTTAACTTTTTAAGTGAGTTTAGGGTACTATTTACATAGTATCCTTAGCGTCTAATATCCCCCTTCCAATGTATGCTTTGTACTGCAAAAGTGTTATTCTGTTAACTTTTTAAGTGAGTTTAGGGTACTATTTATACAGTATCACTGGTATGTACTTGTCCGCCTTCTCATATGTGCTGCAAAACTGTTCTTCTAATAATTCTCAAGTGGCTCTGGAGTAATATTTTACTGTTCCCTTTTTACCAGTGTTCCAATGCCCAGTATTGCAGGATTTGCTTGTTAGTCTAGGGGAGTGTAGAGGTAATGACAGCACCCCCCCCCCACACACAAGCTAGTTCACCTGATCTCACCCATAGCCAAACTTACCCATACACAAATTTATATATCCCTTAACTAACCACTCTACTGTTACCATCCAGGTAGACTGACAGACAGATGCGTATACACACACACACACACACACACACACACACACACACACACACACACACACACACACACACACACACACACACACACACGCTCGCGCACATGCACACACACGATCATATGCACTTTCTCACCTTGCACACACTCACACATATCCCTTCTGCCGCCAGTCCTCAAAACTCCTTGCCACTTGCCTTAAAAGTAATAGGTGAAAGTGAACCTTTGGCCATGTTATTAAACTCAGCAGGTCAAGTTAACTTACACAGCCATGTGATTCTGTGAATCTCTTAGCTGTGTAAATGACTTACTGCAGGCATTCTAGGCAACTCCCTTAAAATGCCTCATTAGCATATAGCTTGGCCAAGGAGATTGTTCACCAGTGTGATCCTACAGACCACATAGGATCACCACCATGAAATGGTCTGCAGACTGACTACTTAATACTTAGCTGTGAATCTATAAACCTATGAGGCTGTCTCTGAATCAGAAAGGGACACCTCCAGTGGTAGCACCCCATTTGGGGGTTTACCACTGGTATAGGTCCTGATGAATTCACTGTTTTTTGGAAAGTAAAAAGGATGTAATTGTTTGGAGAAAATGTAAAAATTAGTAACATTGGGAAGCATTCAGAAATGTAAATAGGGATGTGATATTGTATGAAAAGTATGTGAAAGGAAGAAATGTGCAATTGACAAATGGGACAAAATATTGTTTACAGCAATATGGTTGCTCTAAAAAGATCTTCTTTCGGCTTTTCCCGGTTAGGGGTCACCACATTGGATCACTTGTCTGCTCATGATTGGCAGTGGAGTTTTATGGTGTCGAGTTGCCAGCCCAACCTTCCACAGAAGACACACAAATGCACACACTCACAACTTAGGGCCAATTTAGAGTGTCCAGTCCACCTGCAGCATGTCTTTGGGATGTGGGAGGAAACCGGAGCACCTGGAGGAAACCCACACGACCACAGGGAGGACATGCAGACTCCGCACAGAAGGCACCCCAGCCGAGGATCGAACCGGAGGACTTCTTGCTGTGATTGATTATTGCATAATAAAAGTAGAGAAAATTAAGATGTGTTAGATAATATAAAAAAGTTATGGAAGGAAGGATCTGGGAATTAAGTAAAGGTTAAAGGGTGAAAGAAATAATAAAGGAATGTTATTAATGTGATGACAATGTGAGTCTGACAATATGAAATATGTAAATATTATTACTGTGAAACTGAAAGTGTAAATATTGTTAAAATGAAAATGTAACTTATGTAAAAATTGATTTAGTATTGAGATGTATAAATAAAGCAACCTCTACTTTTTTGATACCTGCTATGGGATCTTCTGAATTCACCTGAGGTGCCACCAGCTCTGACAGATGGGACTTCATACATATGTCATCTGAGAGACTGCATCCTTAGGAGATCAGCATCCCCTACCACCAAAGGTGAGTGTGTTACCTGCTGAGCTGCTGTCTTACTCTAACCTGGGACTATGCAGATCTCACTAATAAGAGAATATCTATATTTCACTCTATAGAGAAGCAAATGAGAAATATTTAAGGAAATCCTGACTTAATATGAGGATCACGAGGCAACAAAGTATAGGTTAGCGATAATAGAAAACTACCTCTCATAAGCAATTCCCCAGGTCTTTAAAATCCTTCCAGATCAAACTGTCTTTGTCATCATTTAGATAATTAATTCTTAACTGGATGAAAGAACTAAACTTTTTGTGTACTAGGAACAGCCTTGACAAATCAGAGAGCCCAGTAGGTAGAAAAGTGACCTTATGTTCCTCTTTCTGTGTGCATTCTAGTCAGTTACCCCAATACAGAATATTTGACAGCAATCTCTCCCACATAAGTTTATGTAATTTTATTATCTATTCTAAAGTTTTTCCTTTAAGAGTCAAGAAGCATGTTGATGATGCTGCTGGTGTAATGTATTATGCTGTCATGGGGTGAGGGTAAAAGATGAGTTAGGAGTCTGGGAACAAATTCAGAGAGTAAACAAGATATATGAATGAGTCAGGAGTGGAGTACTTGGGGGTTTGGGAAAGAGACGACAAGGCAAAAAGAAGAGAAGGCCAATGTGGCTGCACAGAAAGTGTATGGCTAGTGATTGGGCCAAAAGATAAGGCATACACAAGGTAGAAGGAATTAGGTGCATAAACAGGGCATACAGGGCAAGAAGGCAAACAGGAAGGTAATTGTGAAGGCTGCTAGCCCAGCTAGATAGAATTGTGCAAATAATTATGTCATTGTAAATATTAGTATGATCCACAGGCTTGTGTAACAAATGTATGAAAACTGTGTTATGGTCTGAGCTTTCAAAAATGTAACCACAGTGCACCCTGATTGAAGAAAGCTGATAAGTAAAGGATTTTATGATGGTGGTTGATCTCAAGCTAGGAGACAGGATGTTTGGGCTAGGAAATTCTTTCTATTGTCCTAAGACAGAGATAATTATAAGGTTTCACATGTAAAGTGTAATTTATTGCTGTGGCTTCATGGCAGGTGCAGATCCCAAAGAAATGTTAAAATATTGAGTTGTGTGAGCCTGGGAAACTTCAGCAGAAGTGTCAAGAATGATGTAATCTGAAATAACTCAGCAGTAATGTGCATTAACAATTTAAGGGCTATCTCAGAAAGTAAGAATAGCATTTTGTATTTATGTCTGAACCTGAACACATCAGCTCACCAGCACTTGCTTTGCTCTGTACGTAGGATCTTAGATCTTATTATTTCTCTTAGAGATAGACTGAAATAGCAAGATTAGTCTAGCTGTTTTCTATGTTTATGTCAGACTATCCTACAATGTTGGTTTAAAGTATTTCCTGTGATTTCTGAACTCTCTAGTGTCACTGTGTTGAATCAAAGAGCATTGGCTTGTGTTTTTATTATTTATTATTAAATATTTTTAAACCTTTCAATTGTGACTGTTTTGTGTAGAGATAATGTAAGCTCTTAAATGACTTGCATATATTTGGTGATACTATATGAGCCACTACAATAGCCTTAGCCCTGGGTTACACATATTATTTGGATAACAGTAACATTACACAGTAGAATTGTTCACCCTTTGGGGAAGGGCCTTATTAGTAGCTGATAAACAGTGGTTGGTGGCAGTGATTTCTACCTTATAGTCTGGGAAGAAGGGGGCATAACTAGTGAACCTGTACCAACCTTCCGCAGAAGTGTCTGTGTGTTAGTATATAAATCATATCTCAAAGTGTGTGTGTCAGCTACTTGGGCAGGGACACAAAGCATTGTTTTGACAGAGTGGGTGCTAGAGGTTTCGGCTTGACCACTCAGCTGAGACCTGAACCCTATACTGTGCCAGTGGGGAGTCTTATTGGGGGTCAGGAGAGAAAGGGAGAAACCAGCCCCAGATGGACCGTGATCTCTGTTTGCCCTTAAGGGAAATTTCACTTTACTGTGTGTGTACTTGTTATCCTCCCAATGTGGACGCCCCTCACTGGTGCTAGTGGTGAGGATTGAGGCTCCTTGATTACTGGGCCAGTAAACGGGCGTCACATATTAACTGTTTGGCAGTGGTGGGATATCCACATTAAATATTAATTGGTTGAAAGTGGTGAGTTAGCTACATCATATATTAATTGGCTTGTAGTGGTGTGGATAGTGAATTCCTGTAGCTTGTGTACAGTGATCACTGAAGGTGTTTTTGTACTCTAAATCAGCCATGCAGTGAACATTCAGAGTTCAGATCACAACTGTTCTATTTCTTTTGTAAGCTTAGTTAGTCAGGGAGAGCAGGCAAGCATGTCAGCAGAGGAGTATGGCAAGCTGACAAGGAGCCAGTTGGCTGAGATGTGCCAGGCTAAAGGACTGGTACAGGGAAACCTGAATAAAGCAGACACGATTGCAGCTTTGGTCACAGCTGTATCCTAGAACAGCAACCAGGAAAATGATCAGACTGGCCATGGAGATGTACAACACTCTGAGAATGGACAGCGTAGCCTTTCTACAGAGGACTTAATAATCCATCTGGAGCTAAAGAGACTTGAGTTGGAGGCCTAGCATTTGGAAATAGAAGCAGCAGAGAGACTGAGGCATCTAGAGAGTGAGGACAATGAGAAACGGCTATGCCTGGAAGCTGGGGAAAAGGAGAGGCAGAGGCAACATGAAAAGGAGATACTGTCTCTTCCCCAGAGTCATGGAGGTAATGGGGAAGGGAGTAACTGGGCCCCAGAAGCACAAAATGTCAGTACATTTCTTCCACAATTTACAGAAGGGGATAATTTTGATAGTTTCATTCATATGTTTGAGAGGGTATATAACCAGTATGATGTTGACCAAAGGCTCTGGGTACGGTTTCTGACCCCCTTACTCCATGATAAAGCTGTAACAATTTTTTCCAAACTGTCTGACAATGGCTTTTTAAATTATAATGCTGTAACGTATTGTTTGCTAGAAATTTTTAAGCTAACACCTGAAGCTTATAGGAAAAAGTTTTGTGAGCATAGACGCAAGGCAGATGAAAGTGTGTGTGAATATGTTGCTGAATTAAGCACTTATTTTCAAAGGTGGGTGAGTGGAAGTCAGGTTACCACTTTTGAAGGGATGACAGACCTTTTGCTGAGGGAACAAGCCTTTAGCGCTTTGCATGAGGTCATGAGGATCTGGTTAGCTGATGGACAATGTGCTACTTCAGATGAGTTGGGGAAGAAGGCAGACCTATACCTAACAAGCAGGGCATCCCTGCACAGGAAAGGGACACCCAGTGCTGCTCATGAGTCTAAGGGAACCCATGGTAGGCAGCCCAGACTGCCCCAACACAATCTACCAGTAGCAGGTGAAGTCACTAATCCAGTTACATGTCCAGGACCTAAGGTTAAATGTTTTTAATGCAACCAGTGGGGCCATGTGGCATGTAGATGTTCATAGCAGTAAGGTGGGAATGACATAATGCCAATAGTAGGTTGTCTTGAGAGAACAGGGGTGCCAAACTACCATACTGCAGATGTCCTGATAGGGAAGGATTTTAATAGTGCAGTACCATGTGCTCATGCAGTTACATGCAGTCAGGCTTGGAGACAAGCATGTGGGTCTGATAGCCTGGGGAGACCCAGACAGACCACACACTTTCTGCCAGGACTGCTGAGGTGGTTACTTCAGGAAGGGAGCTACCATGCAGCAGTGAGACTGAAGGAGAGCCACAGCTGCTTGTGGGTACTGATGTTCCCTTGGACAGAGTGACTTCAAAGGTAGAGGTGAGTAGTAGTACCCAGGCTCACAGTGAGGCACCACTGTCAGAGGATGTCAGACTTCCTGTAGAAGGGGAGCTGGGAAGGGTTACAAAGAGAGAGTTGAGACAGGCTCAGCTCTCAGACCATACATTACAAGACCTGAGGCAGGTAGCTAGTGAGTTACCTGATTCTCAAGGGAAGGGGGAATCTGTATACTGGGACAAAGGGTTACTGTATAGAGAGTGGACCCCTGAGAGAGGGCTAGAAGGTGAGAGGATACAGCAGTTGGTAGTACATAGAACCTACCATCTGTCACTTCTAGCCATAGCCCAAGATATTCCCTTTGCAGGTCATATGGGCATAAAACATACAAAGAGACGTATTATGCAAAACTTCTATTGGCCTGGAATTTCCAGAGATGTAACAGGGTACTGCAGGACCTGTGAGCAGTGCCAAAAGGTAGGCATGGCAGGAGACAAGGTGAAAGCTCCTTTGATGCCTTTGCCTATGACTGGGGAACCATTTCAGATGGTAGCTATGGATATTGTGGAGCCGCTAAGGTCCCCATGTTCCACAGGAGAAAAGTATATCCTAGTGGTAGTAGATTATGCTACAAGATACCCTGAGGCAGTGGCTTTGTCCTCCATTGAGGCAGAAAAGGTGGCAAATGCTTTGTTAGATATTTTCAGCAGGGTAGGTTTCCCAAAAGATATATTGACTGACAGAGATGCCAATTTCATGACAGACCTGCTGGCTTGTCTGTGGAAGTACTGTGGGGTGAAGCACCTAAAACCACCACCCCCTACATCCCCAGACTAATGGTCTTGTTGAGAGGTTAAGCTCTACAGAAAAGTCCATGCTATGGGCATTTGCAGACCAGTTTAAGAGGGAGTGGGGCAAATATTTGCCCCATCTGTTGTTTGCTTACAGAGTGGTTTCCCAGGAATCCACAAGTTTTTTACCCTTTAAGTTGTTTTATGGGCATAGGGTGAGGGGGCCTCAAGATTTAATTTGAGATGAGTTGGAGGGTGAGTGTGAATCTTACAAGGAGTCTATTGTGGCATATATCCTAAACCTCAGGACAACTCTCAAGGAAGTTAAATGGAGAAGGGCGATGTTTGATATTCACTCTTCTACTGTGTTTTTTTTTTTTTAAGGAACTGTGTCATAGTACTGCCAGAAAGTGGGTATGACTCAAACATGCAGGCACCACTATGGCTGCCTTTGGGAGATGTACATGTATGCGATGTCTGCAAACCAGCTTTTAAGATGTAAAGACACAAACCCATACATGCAAAGGAATTTTCCAGCTGAAAAGTACAAAAAAATTAGTCTTTCTAAATTTTATTGTAATTAAACTGTTATTATTAATGTTCTTGAATAAATGAATCTAGCATTCCTTTTAAATTAATGTCACGTTTTTCTAATAGTTAATGGCATAGACCAAAAGGCCTGTAGAGTGTTTTCAATAAATGTTGCATCCTGAGTGTAAGTGTAACTAAAACTTTTATGTATGTCATAATTAGCTACACTATTGTTATTAAGGACCTTTACTGAGCAAGGGTGGAAACTTGGAATCTCTTTTTTCTATTATCTCTTCTGTAATAGTGTTAATCAACTGAAGAGGATAGCCTCTTTCTATAAGAGGTAGTTAAAGTTGAATATAAAGGTTTCATGTTACATGTATGCATCCTTGCATGAACAACCTTCCAACCAAGCCGCGCACCGTTTACAATGTTGAGCTTACCTGGATTTCCTTGCTGTAGGGCTTTACTTGCTGCAGTTTCAACAAGCAAGGCTGTTTCCCTCTCACAAGAGTGTGTTAGCCAGCATCGGCCACTTACTCCCATCTTCCCCCACCTGGTTCCTCTAGCATCCATGCTGCTAGTCAAACACAGCTTAGCTGGGGTGCAGTCACAGTTTTATCCAGCTGCACCATGAGACCACAGTACAAACATTTTTGGACATACATGCATTGCAGCCCCCTCAGCAGGCAAGAACAGCAGGACAGATTGTGTATGGGCAGCCCCACCCTCAACCTCCCATGTAACCTCTATAAAAAGATGCAGGTTTGTGGTGCTAGAGAACAACCTTTACCTTTGCAAAAATTGGTTATTGTGGCTCTTACCATCTTAACTATTGGCATGTTGCAAAGGTCCACTGGAGATATATTTGGAATATGGCAGAATTTAGTCAGCCATATCATTCACCAGTCTCTCAAGTATCTAATGCTCCAGACACTACCAGAGTGAATGCCACTGATATGTGATGTCTATCTGATCCCCAATGTCTAAGCATCTCTGATTTTGTGGATGTCACACAAACAGCCATCCATCACCCCCCCCTCCCCCCAGTATGGATGACTCGTGGCCATGCCTACAACAATAGGTTTGGCTTTCACTGATAAAACATCCAGGTTAAATGAGACCAAACAAGATAAGCTACAAATGCCTGGGCCATGCGTTTGGGAGGTAGCCATGATGATTAAGTCTAATATTGTAATGTCCAACTCTGAGAGAGGCACTATCCCACATGGGGATATCCTCTTGAGCCATGACAGCTGACCCATATCAAATGTCCTCAGACACTATCTGATGGGGTCTATAATGATGCCCAGAGTAAGCCTTCAGTAGCACAGAATGTGTGTTTGCATACTTAAAGAAATTACTGAATTAATAGATGACTCTTAAGGTCCACTGTGATACAAATCAAACAAAGCTTGTAAGATCTTAGATTTTTGCTGCAAAACCTAACCCTATGTAGCTTGCCATAATATGTGCAAGAACACCAACAAAACTGAATGTTGATCTGGAGGGCTGTGAATTTGAATGGTGCTCCCTTCCTTTGGCAAATAAGCCAGCAACAAATACAAGCAAGAACTCAGCGGATATAGAGCCCACTGACAGAACATGTCTTTAGATAAGGTATGTGCTACAAGAAAAAATACACATATTAGTAACAGAACTAGAACATTAGAGGAGGCACATCACCTAAAGTGTGTTTGGAAAACCCTCAGTATTCCAGGCAGTAGGTTTTTGAGTCCTAAAATGAGGGGGTGCACACCACCGCATCATCTCCCTGTATCTACCACTGGCTTTTTTATTTTAAAGCTGTCACTCTTCATTATCATTGAAACTACAAAAGGTCAAAAGATCAGCTTAGACATGCAGTCATCATCTCCAAAGCAATGGGAAAGACGTACAGTGCAATCTAAACACAGCATGACAAATGCAAAGCAAATGTAGTTCAGCACAGATCCATTTCCAAGGTAGTTAACATCTGATGGCTACTGGGTCATCAAAGCACCATATCCCCAAGGAGTTCCCATCTGTGCTTTGATAGAAGTCTCACACACCTTCCATGATGTGAATGGTAGCAGGAGTCATGTACCAAGCTGCAGCTCTCATCACCTGTAAAAACTCTAAGAGTAGCAGGTGTTTTGAGACCAGAGAGAAGGTTTGTTTATACTGACACCTGTACACAACCTTGGCATTTGAAACACCTGTCTGCATCTACAACAGCAACACCTAGACAGCATTTGTGAATTCATGTATCCCATAGCACAAATGTGATGCAATGTTGCAGTGCCTACAGAGTAACAGCAGCTTTAGGGCTGACTAGGGTTGTCCCATATGGAAATACAGCCTATGAGGGCATACGAAAAACACAATGTCCTGTACCCTGCCTATCCATTTATATTACTATTACATAACCCTTTATACCTAGTCCTGAACTGGCTCAACACTGCTGTAATATGGGTGAAGAGGTAACTTGATTTTACATTGTATTTTTTTTTTAAAGCTTTCATGAAAATAATTTTAAAATAAAGAAAAAATATTTTTTCTTCTTCAGGATGAAAGTGAGATAATTATTTGGTTTGTACAGTTAGTACTAGCCAAGTAATTACCCCACAGATTTCCATTAAAACCAATGAGAAACCTAACCTGAAAGTGAAAAAATAATGCTATCTATTAGCATGAGCACTCTCATGTACCCTGTAAACATAGTAACAGCATAATGGTAGTCAATCCATGTCCTGTTAGTTTGCCTCCACACTTGAGAGTGGTTGCAAATAGCAACCTCACTCACTGCTTCCTGTTGATCTGCACTAATTAAACTAGAGACTATGCAAGGGGTAGACATTTACAGAAATGCTTTTCTCTTTTTCTCTTGCAGGTATTTATATTTTTTCACTTTCTAGCCATAAACACGATACATCTGTGGGAGTGATAAAACTACACACTGCTTGTAGTACAATGCTTTCTTTATTTTCATCTGTTTTTACCAGTCAGAGTGAGCTTAGGGCTCCCTAGAGCACCCATTGAAATGCATTACTGTGAACACCATTTTTTAATACTTTTCATGATCACACATCACATGTAATTGGCAGAAGTGGTTATCAGTTTGTTGGGTCAATCTCTGGATGAAATCCAGGTAAAACTAAGGTGGTCACAATAAAGTGATCAGTACTGTGGCTTGTTGTAGGGTGGAGACAGAGTATAGTATCTGTTATCATTTGTCTATACTGTGATTCCACCAAGGTAACTAATTTTTGGAGGTTGTCCTACATTTATTTCAGGCATGTATAACTGTCTCCATGAAGCTGTTTACATGTACATGGTTTCTGTTACCAATTCTGTGTGGACATCTCTGTACTCAGCATTTCGGAGGGCTTGAAATTTTGCTAGACTGTTGCTTGGTAGTAGGTAGTTAGCCTCAGAATATTTTTTTCTAAAATGTTCTAGGGTTAGCTGAAGTCCCAGGCTTAACACATATTTCAAATGTGTCAGCTTTGTGGTTTGACATGACAAATGTGCATTTTACACTTGGGAGAGGGAATTGTTCCCCCATGTTTCTGAGGAATAGGTCAAGGATGCTTGCATCTGTGGGGTGATCCTTGAGGTCAGGTCATCCTTGAGGTATGTTTGTGATTGATGTAAATTGAGACAACTCCACCTTTAGACCCTACCTGTGCAGTAGCTGGTCTAAATGTGAGGACGCACTATAGGCTTCCACTGCCTGGGTGCTCTCTGCAGCTTTAAACCAAGTCCTGGTAACTGCACAGATACCAATATTCTCCAGTCTGAGGAGAGAGTGCAGGAAGAGGAGTTTACAGAAAGGGGTATCTGTCTTTGACTTCCTCTCTGAATTTTCCAACCCAACAACCCTTTTAAACACCCACACTGATCCCCTTCTCCTAGATCCTTATCTCTACATTTCTCAGTTTCACTTTAAACAAGTCAAAACAAGAGGCCTTGGACCTCTTCTGCAACAAATAAAAGTTGACAACCAGAAGGTGCAGATGTACTCTTTCCCTAGTTCATCTACCACTGCAGGTACTTCATCACAACCCCTCCTGCAATACATCTCTGCCTAACAAAATAACATAACACAAAATAGCATGCCAGATATATGGAGACAGCAATTATCAGTCCCAAAGCAAACTAACTCCACCAAAACTTCCCAGCACAGGCTGATCTCTAACATGCCCATGCCAGACAAGCTGTTTAAAGAAAATATCTATGTTCAACTCACTCAATACATACACATCTCTACGTACAACCTTGTCTCCCAGAAAGGACACATTTATAGTCCATTCAGAGCATACTCACAGGCCTTTAGAACCTAACAAACTCGCGATTGGCAGAGACCAACTCATTGGTGCCATCTTTATTGATCTTAAAAAAATGCATTCATGCTTGATGTCTACAGCATCCTCCTCCATCAATTATTGCAAATAGGCATAAATCATGATTACTTACCTTGGTTTCAAAATGACCTCATCAATTGCCACTTCTCCTTCAAAATTCAAACCCCAATTTTTCAGTCAGCCTTCAAAAAGGAGTACCACAAAGTTTCATAGTTGTTCCTTTACTATTCCTCACCTTTATAAGTAAATGGTCCCTCGGCCAACCTCAAGTCCCAGAAGACATCAGTTCAATACCCAGTTTCTAGATGCAAGCAGATTTCCTAGCCTAATACACTGGATTCCCCAAATGCCAACAAACCCAAAGCAAAGATTTTTGGGATCAAACAGAAACTTTAAAAACAAAAAAACTCTCTGCATCTATGACCACATCAACATACTATGGGGGAATTTAATAAAGCCTACACAGTCTCATTTTCCATGTAGGCATCATGCCACACTACTTACATGAAAGTAAGCAGGTTGTAGATTCAGTAAACACAGCTGGGCAGTGAGCACGAACACACCATCATAGAAATATCTGTGACGTGCAAATCACCTCATAAGCAGATGAATTCCATGCAAATGAGTCAGGTAGAGTGATCCAGCAAGCAGATAGGCAGCTCTGCAGACCCAGTGTCAGTGTCTGTAGTGTACACTGAAAAATTCCATGTACAGGAATGTAATCAGACAAAAGGGGCTGTAAAAATATAGGTAGATGGAAATGGCATAGCATATACAGATATCAGCAAAGCTATGGGCACACCTCAGTGCACAAACATGCCTCAAAAATAAATAAATAAATAAATAAATAAATAAATAAATAAATAAATTTAAAAATTGGAAAAACAAAAGTAATATTATGTGACAAAAATGTATTACAGGACCCTGCGTGAAATCACTGCAATGTTGCATTGGTGCTGTTGCTGACATGGTAGGGCTTTGAACTGTGTTGTTATCAGGGAGTGAGCACAGATCCCTATGCAAATGAGGTGGAATTACTTCTCCTTTTGACTTTTTCCCAGTTAGCGGTTGCCACAGCAGATCACCTGTCTGCTCATGATTGGCAGTAGACTTTTATGGTGTCGACTTGCCAGCCCGGTGCCCAACCTTCCACAGAAGGCACACACATGCACACACTCATGCCTAGGGAAAATTTAGAGTGTCCAATCCACCTACAAGATGTATTTGGGACGTGGGAGGAAACCAGAGCACCAGGAGGAAACCCACACGGCCAAAGGGCAGACATGTAGACTCCGCACAGAAGGCATCCTAGCTGAGGATCGAGCCGGAGAACCTCTTGCTGTGAGGTGACAACGCTAGCTGCTGCACAACCGTGGCTGCCCTAAATGAGGTGGAATTACTGAAAAGCACAAATGGGTATCCACACCCATATCCCCTCTGTGTAGACACAGAACCGTCTTGGTGTCCACACAAGATGAAGCTGACATCAAGGGAGGGGTGTCCAATAACTTCTAAGCTGTTTTAAGCTTAGCTGCACCTGTTTGTGCAGTGCACCGCCATGCTGAGCGTGGAAGTCTTGGGGGTGGGGTGTGTACACAAAGTGCTAAGCTTTGTTTACCTATGGGGCACACATTTCCATGTGCTTGTGCAGTGCACAGCCATGCTGAGCCTGGAAGTATGGGGAGTGTGTATGCTAAGTGCTAAGCTCTGTTTACCTATGTCGTGTGCGTTTGCATGGTGCGGTGCAGTGCTGTGTGTATCTAAAAGGCAATGACATATTAATTAGGCTTCACCCCTGTTTAACTTAGAATAGGGCCATTAAATGATGTTAATGGTATACCAGGCAGGTGGAATGTATCAAAGGTAGCCAATCACACAGTCAGCACCTACAGCAGAGCACTATAAAGTATGCAGACACCCTACAATCTGATTTTCCCCTATACTCTGCACCACTGGAGTACAGACATGAGAATTTTTACTGAAACAATGCTAGGGGCTGCTGCAGGTCTGCTACATCTGTATATGCTACATGCTGAAGTCAATGTTACTGTTGCTGCTGCTGACAATAGGCCTAGGCAGAGAAGGAGAAGAGTGTTCTCGCCCAGGGTAACCTTCCAGGAGCTACATGAGCTGTAGATTGTAGAGCACTACAGGATGGACAGGAACATACTACAAGAACTCACTGAGCTCTGCTGCCCTCAGCTTAGACCCAGAGCCAACAGAGGGGAACCCATCCCAGTGGAAGCAAAGGTATGTGTAGACTTTAAGATAATAGCCACAGGTACCTTCCAAAGACCAACTGGGGATATGATGGGGGTTTCACAGGCATCAGCATCCAAGGTACTCCACCAGTTCCTGGATGTCATGCTACTGCATGCCAGTGAGCACATTTTCCACTCACTCCTGAGGCAAGGGCCAGCAATATCCAACACTTCTACCATGTAGCACACTACCCTGAGGTACTGGGTGCTATAGATTGTACTCAGGTACACATCAAGGCACCACTATCAAAGCTGTACCAGATGTTTGCTAGGGGGACATCCCACATGGCCATTTACTAGGGGATGCTGGCTATGGACTGGAACTGTGGGTGATGTCACCCATCAGAAATGCACACACACCCATGTAAGAACACCATAATGAGGCATGCACACAAACTAGGAACATCATAGACAATGTGTTTAGGCTTCTGAAATCCAGCTTCCAGTGCCTCAGCATATCTGGTGGAGCCCTGCAGTACTCTTCAGCCACATGTGCACATATATTCACAGTATGTGCCATGCTACCCAGTATGATCCTGTGGAAACAGCTGCAGCAGGATCAGCAAAGGGAAGGGATACACAATGCCCCACCAATGCCTAGGTCACCACAACCATACTCACAGGAGGACTCAGAGGAGGAACCCCCTGATGATGTCCCTATTGGCAGAGGTAGGCATGCCCAGTATGCCCTGGCTTTGGCTAAGAGACAAAGCATAGCACATGCACTAACAACTTAGGGCCCTAGGGACTGACACCTTACTCCAACTCACATGTATATATTAAAAATGATGACAGGCAACCCACACAACCTGTACCTAACCGTGTATTGGCCATGTACTGTGTGCATCAGACACAGCCCTGAACTACAGTTCTGTCAACTGCTGCATTTACAAGGTAAGTCACTCACCTACACACCACGTGTAAAGAGCACTATAATATGGTATCATATGTATAGACCGCTGCATGTATGCAAGGGAATATAGTGGGCTATTTGGAGAGATGTAACATCTGCATGGGACTACAGATACTCAGTCCAATAGTATGTGTTTGGTAACACACAAGGCCTCATTGGTTGGTATTTTCACTACAGCAGTCAAGGGAGATATTAAGAGTGGAGTCGTATGATATTTGCACTACATGAAACTGAACTCTTTGCAAGCATTTCTTGCCCTGGAGGATGCTGACATTTGTGCAGTCACTGAAACCTGGTTCAAAGCTGTGGAGAGCTCCCCAATCCTACCAGGCTACTCATCCTACCATACTTTCAGACTCCAAACAATGGGCTACAAAGCCAAAGGATGTGGAGTTTCAATATTTATCAAAGACATACACACCTCCAGGCTGGTCAAATTGTATGACACACAGAACACACTCCAAGTGCAGTTAACTGTTGACAAAACACCTCTTCAAATCATAGCTTGCTACAGACCCCCAACCATGACTCAGGACACCCACTCCACCTATCTGGACTTACTTGAATCCATCACGATTCAACCCTCTACCCTGATCCTGGGTGACTTTAACTACCCAAACATAGAGTAGAGGACCTATTCTAGCCCAAACACGAATGCCCAGAGATTCCTCAACTTCATCAATGTCAGTGAATTGGATCAGCTGGGCGACACTCCTACGAGAGGTGAACAAATCCTGGACCTGGTCCTAACTAACATGAGTAGCCACTGTAGAACTCCTACAGTGTCATCCTCCTTGTTAAGCTCCGACCATAAAGCAATCACTTTTGAAGTCACCATCTCCCCTGCCCCCCCCCCTTGTCAGGGTCAAATGAAAAAACATTTCCAAAGCTGACAACAATCTCCTCAGAGTATGTATAAGCAGCTTCATAGCCACAGTCCCTTCAGCTGGAACCAGCACTAATGTCCAAGCCTACACCAAAAAACTTTATGAGCACCTACATAGCTGTATGGACTCAGCAATACCTGACATGACCAAATCATCTTTCTCAAGGAAGAGTAAACTTGTCTGGTGGACAGCAGCAGTAAACAAACTCTATAATAGAAGGAAAAAATTGCCAAGTTGTAAACAATCTCTCCTTTGTCTGAACAAGCAAATAAGGTCACTGGTGATATCCTCTAAGGCTAAATTCAAGTCCAAATTGGCCACATCCACCAAGGACAATCATAAGGGCTTCTTCACATATGTCTGCAGTCTCAAAGCTGCTCTGAACTGGTGGTCAATGATACCACATACACAAATGCCATAGATATAGCCAACCTGCTGGCAAACAGGTTCAGTGAAAACTTCATGCCCCTGTCCCCCCATCAGTAAACCAGGACATCCCCAGCACATGTCCCCTGCCCTTCATCACCAGGGAGCAGGTCCTTAATGCCCTCTCAAAGTGGAAAAATACAGTCTCCATGGGACCCAATAACATGCCTGGCTGTATCCTACATGAACTCAAGCATGAGCTCTAAGCTCCATTAGATACTCTATTCAACCAAAGCCTAAGCACCGGCTTCATCCCAGCTGAATGGAGGACAGACACTGTCATCCTTCTACACAAATGTGGAGCATCCACTGACCCAGGCAATTATAGGCCCATCTACCTAACTAGCCCGATCTGCAAGGCCATGGAATGCATTATCATGGACATTATAAACAAGGACATTGGCAACCTCCAAACACTTGACCCCACACAATTTGTTTTTTTTCAAAGGGAGATCATACCTGTTAAACTTTGTTGATGTCTTTGAAACAGTCACCAAAGCCATGGATGAGGGGAAGATGGTGCACACCACCCAACTTGACGTAGCCAAAGCCTTTGACACTATTCCTCACTCGGGCATAATAAATAAATTCTCAAGCTAGGCATCAACCCATATGTTACCAGATGGGTAGCTAACTGGCTCACTGATAGAACCCACTCAGTCAAAATAGAGGAAGCCACCTCTAGTAGTAAACATGTAATGAGTAGCATATCCCAAGGATCAGTCTTGGGGTGTCTACTGTTTGGGATATATTTTTCTGAGGTGCAAGCCAAAACTAGTGGTCTCTGGCTGACCAAGTTTGCAGATGACTACAAGCTGGGCACTGTCTTAAATTCCCCTAGTGATATGTACATCCTCCAAGAGGGCCTTACCCAAACTAATGACTGGTGCCAGAAGCATGGCCTCAAACTGAATGCCGAGAAATGCATCATTATTCCCTTTGGAGAAAATGTCATCCCCACTAATTATCACATTAATAACAATGTACTAAGCATGCAGTCAGTCATGAGAGACTTGACACCTAGGTTGATAGCAACCTGACTTTTAACCACCATGTTGCCTCCATTGTACAGAAGACTTTCTACATAGTCCACTTCATAAATAAGGGTATTTCATCCAGGAACAAGGAGGTCATAACATCCCTGTACTCCTCCCTTATCAGACCCATTATTGAGTACAGTTCCCCCTTTGGCATGTACCTTGCCAAGAACATGCAGCAGTTGGTGAGGCCACAGAGGATCCTGACCAGGAAAATCCAGGGTCTCAAACATATATCCTATACAGATAGGCTAAAAGCCCTGTCCCTCTACTCAGTCTCATACAGACTGCTCAGAGGTGACCTGTGTCTGGCATACAAGGCCATTTCAGACCTAGCCTTGATGGAGTTGCTGCATATCCATAAGAAAAACTCTACTCTTGCAATCCACATGCAAGGCCTTAACCTGTCCAGTGACATTAATAGAACTTGTTGGCGGGATAGATTTGTGTCCCAAAGACTCCCCCATCTGTGGAATAGACTCCTTCTCCATGTCAAGCAGAGTACCTCTCTAGCCCTCTTTAAGAGGAACCTGGACGACTGGATGGGTAACAGAAAATGTACCTCTGGGATCCCACCTGTGTCACTGCTAGACAGGGGAAACAAGTGCTGACTTTAAGGGAACATGGGTGAAATTCTTGGCTAGGCTTATAAGGGCCTCTGGGCCAATAGCCTAATCTCATCCTATGAACCTATGACCCTACTGTCTATACCAGCAGATCATGTGCCGGTCGTCCCACACCCCCAACACATCAGTGTTCCCATACAACTGCTGCAACAGTAAGTCAGCAATAGTATATCAGCAGACCAGGCAATCTTTGGGCTGTGACATAGAACCCGATCAAACAGTATATGTCTCACGTAACCCGGGGTAACAGCATACATATGTATGATGTTAATTGTGTGATGAAGGACACATCTCTGTCTGGCACCCTGGGCGGCTCAGTAGGCTAGGGATGTGAGTATAGGTAATGGTGTTGATGGTTTGAATCTGGAAGTATGCACAGCTTTTGCATGTGAGGTATTAGTACGCTGGTGTTTCCACAGACTGTCATACCTCTCAGTCTGTTAGTGCAAGAAATCTGGACCAAGCTTGAAAGAATGGGTGAACCAAAAATAGAGACAGACAGTACAGATTGTTACAATTAACCTAGAAAGCTGCTAGTATGACATCTGGTTGCATTATTACAGAATATCTGAATGATATGAAGTCTGACACTCAAATGTTTGTCTGTAGTTAGTATCATTCAGTGACTGCAATATGCAATAATTTACCAGAACACCACAAATGTATGAAGAACAGACTAGAAATATGAGGCAAAATTCTGGACATTCTGTGAAAAGCTGTAAAGTTGAGAGCTAGGCAGACTGTCAGTCTTTGTAGAGTAACAGTATGAACCTCAGTCATATATTAAGTACAGTAGACACCTGGTGATTGCGGTAGACAATTTGAGGGAAGTGCAGTACTGCAGAAACAGGTGCAGCTGGCAATATCTGCAACACACAAAATTCTACACTGGAGTATGGGTATGTCTGGCCTGGAATCACCTTGTAAGTACTGACAGTCCCACTGGGCATGCTCCTCCACTTAGTTAAAATGAGTGCAATTCTGTTGCCTCACCATCAATATGATCTGCAATGTGTAGATACATCTGTACATAGAAACATATAGGTATACATATTTGTCTGTCCCTATCTCTTTCTCATATGATTAGTGTATCTATTGCTATGTACTGTCAAATATATTTATACAGATATATATAGCTATATATATTACGATACATAGACTCTCCACATATATCTACGGGTCTATATGACAAGGTCGACAAGTTACAAGATCGACAACCAGTTGTTCGACACGAAATCACCGACAATTCACATAACCGACAACACATAATCGAAATATAGCGCGTAGCGTCGAAACACAAACAGTTAAAGTACTACTTTCATCTACTACCACACTACTGCTACTACTAGTAAAGATAGCAAAATAAATTTTGTTAAGAAATACTAGAAGTAAATACAATTATTAATATTATCTCCATGAATAGATCCACGAGTAACAGTGCTTTCTGCCATAAATTCCTAATTGCATATATAATTTAAAATATAATCACCATAGTGTCAGCAAATAGAGAATTAATAGTAGATGTTAAAATAGTGTAAGTAGTGTATATATGCTATGCATATGCACAATGTGGGTGAATGTTCACATGAGTGTCCGGAGTGTAGTAGGATCTATATATATCACACTTATCAATATTAAGATAGATTCATGTTAGTAATTTGATGTTCTAGTTATCTACTTGAAAAGACTACAGAGTAAAAAAAGATAAGATATTAAAAGATAGTGGCTAGGTAAAGATAAGGGCTAGTAGCTGTGAGGTAGACTTGCCTTGAGTGCTTTTAGTTGCCGATACATGATGCCAAGAGAGAGCAAGCAGCATAGATATGCTGCCTGTAGTGACCAAAAAGCGACCTAAAATGTAGAGCTACCATGGGTAGAGACACACCAGCACATGGGGCAGACAGCACCTTAGCACACTACAATTGACTGTCTTCTCAAAACACAAAGCTTGAAACAACATGAACAAACACCAACGCCATACAATTGTACAGTAAGCTTTAGAAATTTAAAAGGTTTTGTGCAGTATTTTTTATGCATTTTTCGGGTATTTTATTTTATTATTGTCGATTATCATAGTGTCGGTATTGCACAAACTCGTTGTCGTGAATTGTCGGTGATTTAAATCTGTGTTAACTTGGTTTTGTTGTCAATATCTACATAACACATATACATATAGAGACATCCCTGTTATAGACAGATATATGTGTGGATGTATGTATTGTCCCACATACCCTGTTAATGGTGAGTAAATTTGCACTCATATATCCATACAGTTGCTCAAAGGAACCAAACTTAGGGTGCAACGGTTTAATACCCACTTCATGTCTACCATTCAAATCTATTCAAAGACTGCCCATCTAACCCTAATACACACCTTCCTCTACCTACTGAACTCACACCCTCCCTTTCAGATCACACTAATATTCAACCAGCAAACTACTTCTCTATCCAACATGTACCCACCTCCCTAATATTGAAACTCATAAAACAACTCAAACCTTGCTCGCTGTCTGCAGATAATCTTCCCCCTGAATACCTGCAACTAGCGGCTACAGCAATAGCATATCCAGTTACCATTCTCATAAATCGCTCTCTCTCTCTGAATCCTACATTCACCTCCTATGGAAAAAATCTATCATTCCCCCCCCTGACATAAAGGAGGAAACTCTCATGAACTTTCTAACTACTGCCCTATCTCTATACTCTCCCCATTATGAAAAATCTTGGACAAATGTGTCCACTCACAGCTACTTAAACACCTAACTAGTAATGCTCTCCTATCCCCCACCCAAGATGGGTTTCATCCAGGGCACAGCACTGTCACTGCCCTACTCTCTTTCACTGACACTGTCAACAAAGCCCTAGATGCAGGTCATCATACCTTAGTTATCTTACTAGACCTATCTAAGGTTTTTGATACAGTGTCACATACAGCTGTTAAGACTAGGCTGCTCCCCAAAATCCCTTAAATGGTTCATCTATTACTTACAAACCAGGGAGCAGTCAGTAAGGTGGCAAAATGTACAATCCACTTACCAACCCAACAATATAGGAGTACCACAAGGATCTATTTTAGGCCCTCTAATGTTCAATATTTTCATCAATGACCTGCACAAAGCCCCCCATATCCAGAATCTCATCCAGTACACCGATGATTCAACTCTGATATCCACCTCTGACACCTTCTCTGATCTCCTCACAGTTACAAAACAGGAATTTACCTCCATCAAATCATGGCTTATTAACTTACAACTTATGCTAAACCCCCCAAAAACTAAACTTTTACTTTTATCTACAAAACCACATTACTCTGCCTTCAAAATCATTGCAAAGGACTGCATATAAATAGAACTAGTGAAAACAGTCAAATTTCTAGGGTTAACAATAGACAACAAACTCACTTTTGAACCGCACATCCTAAATGCAAAAAAGAAAACTCATTTCAAATTAGTCTAATTATATAGACACAAACCCTATATGGATAAATGTACTAAAACAAAACTAGCCAATACCCTACTCATCCCCTCCCTTCTATATGGTAGTGCTATTTTTACTAATCTACACACAACCCTTAATAACAAATTACAATCCTGCTACAATAAAATAGCTAAATTCGCCTCTGAAAAACCACACCACACTCATCACTGCCAAGCAATCACTAAAATGGCTTGAATTTTCCTACCATCTACTACACCCAACTAACTTTATCTCACAAGCTAATCTGTAAACCTAATGAATGCCCTGCTCTTGGTTCACTCCTACAAACTTACACCCCCACAAGAACACTAAGATCTTCCTGTAAGCTCATGCTTTCTGTAACAAAACCCAACAAAAGAGCCGGACAATGTCTGTTCTCCCATTCAATCGCCAAACTATGGAATAACCTACCATCCGAAATAACTCAAATTGACCATCCAAAATCTTTCAAAATAGCTCTAAAATCTCATTATTTAAATAATCCATTTTGCTCATGCCTTAGAAGCAAACCACCTTAAACAGCACAAAATCCTAGACTGGCATATGTAAGTAACACAAAGCCTTTCACAATAATACTGTAAACTACACTGTCTGAAGAGAAAGTACTGAATGCAACATATTAACCTTTGTAATGATTCCTAATGGAATATTAATGTAATCTTATGAATTGTAAATTGTAAAATGTTTTATACCTGTTATATCTGTAATATTGTTAATCTTATGTTAAACATTGTCTCTTTGTAATACTCTGAAAAGCGTTTCTCCCCGGGCCTCCACTGAAAATGGGTCTCTGACCCAGTGCACTTTTCCCGGTCAATAAATGCTAATAAATAAATAAATAAATACATAAATTATTACACTCATCCACAGACCCCTGTGCCTGCTGGATGTCACCATGTAGACAGACACATGTGAGCAGGTGGTGTAATATATAATGTTGTCAATACACGCATTGACAGGGTACAATATCCCTGGCCACAGGTATGACTATCTAAATGCAATCAGTCACATATGACCATACTGGCAACTGTACACACACAGCAAGTATAATAACAGTTATCACACTGCTAGGACACTAGATGCAAATAACAGTACAAAGAAATATCACTCTGCAGTCCACACATGCTGTGTAACACAAGCCTAGTTTGTGTAACCCACAAGTACTGTGCTGCAATCACATATACAACAGATGTAACCTGTGTCACGTGAGATAAGTACTGTGAGCTATAGTGTATAAGGCTAGATAGGTAGGGGTTCTAATCTCACACCAGCCAACATAGTGTGTGTCTGTCTATATATATATATATATATATATATATATATATATATATATATATATATATATATATATATAATGTATATATATATATATATATATATATATATATATATATATATATATATATATATATATATATATCCCCTGCAACACAATGGACATGCCCTCATGGGCTATGCACCTGCAATGCTTATGCGCTTTTTGGCACTGTAACTGGCTGCTTGCTTCCAAACTACCCTCCTCTACAAGGTCTGATAATGTCATCCACCTTAAGACCACTGGCTGACAGTCTAACATCAGACAAAAGCCGTGGAGGTCTAATCTCACTCCACCCAAATTAGTGTGTGCATATATCCATATGGCATATGTATGATAGCCTTTGTAACTTAGACATAGGTAGAGTTTAGTATTATTTTATTTGTAGTGAGTGATGTGCCCCCCCAATGACTGACCACAAAAAGGGCTGCTGATATCAAGAAAGTTCTTAACTGATAATACTAGCAGACATGAGGTGTGTTGCATGCAGTGGGTACTGTGATTTGTAGTGTGTACCAGTACATAGGTAAGTGTTCTAATCAACATACAGCCAACTTGCACTACGTGTGTGCCTTAGCATGTCTTGTATGCAGTGAGTGGAAGTGGTGCTAGCTTGAATGTGGCCATGTTTGTGTGGAAGGCTGTTACAGCATTTTACAATATGGTACAGAGCCATAGGACATGTGAACTTAACTAGCATAATGGCCATACTGCCCTCCCAATCAGGGGCATCTGTATACCCATTGGTACAGGATCGGCACATATTGCCCCAGTCCAAGAGGGACTCAGGCAGACATCATGTATTAAGATGATGGATGCCCAGCCAAACCTACAGATGGCATGTGCTAAGATGCATTGAGGTGCTCTGTGTACCATTAGGCAGGATCTGTTTTAAGGGTGTGTTGTTTAAGTCTGCTAGACAAACATGTAGCACTAACATCACATAGTAGGTTAATGTCCTTACAGTGAATCATCCATTTACTAAACTTCCTACAGATAGGCAGTATGTGCACTCTATCAGGGTCACACCTTGCCCTGTATGCAATGCACAGAGTAGTCTATATGCCACAGGCGACAATGACACTAATTGCAGATGATCGGCAGTGAGCACATACTGAAGATGTGAAGTGACCTTGTTTGGGACCATACTGTTGTGTTCAAGTGCCAGTACAGCTTGGAACGGTACATCAACAAATGGCCATTTCACTCAGATATCGGCATGTTGAAGGAAGAGTATGTGGAGGTAATGAATATGTCACCTACTGGTGACTTTGGACTCAGCTATGCCATATGATTCCTGCAACACCACTGTGTTGGGATTCCCTTCAGAAGACCAAAAGCCCAAAATCTCAAACTCAAAATATTGAATCTCAGACTACTAAAACACACAGGATACCAACACTTACTATATTCCAGCAAAACTACAAACAGAAACAAATAAAAGATAAACTGTTTACCACTTCTCCAAGTATAACCAGGGGTGCAAGCCCTCTTGAATCCCCATGTGTGGGGCTATGCCCCCACATCCCCTGCTACTTAAATATATAAATTCTGAGATTTCACTCTACAAAACAAAATGGCAAACATACCATTACGTGTTTCATGACAGCCTGCTGTAACCTTAGTCATGTTCCCTTTTAACTTGCTATACTACAACATAACTCATGTTAGTGTAGATAAGTGCAATCCTGGAGTTGATATATTTGAGTAGCAGGGGGAGGGTGCAGGGGTGGCTTGCCTCCCTACTTATACATGGAGAAAAGTAATATGGTTTGTCTTGTATTTGCTTCTGTATCTTCTTCTTGGAATATAGTAAGTGTTGGTATCCTGTGTGTTTTCAGTATTCTGAAATTCAGTATTTTGAGTTTTCAGTCTTTTGAACTTTCAAGATTTTGGTCTCAGTCATTTGAAATTCAAGATTTTGTGCTTTCAGTCTTCTGAAGTGAATCCCTGTAGACACATGGTGATCTGAAGCACATTAAGTGTATGTAAACCTGTGTGGCCAGGTCTGTGTGGCCACTTTTCACCCCTGAGTATGTACATCACATGTTGGGACTGATGTGCTACTAACCGGGGACAATATTGTAGTGTCTGTACACCACACACACGAGCCATTAAACATGAAGGTATGGACACACACTACTGTGCCCTTTGATGGTCACTGTTCATTAGAATGAATGGATGCATTCACTGTTGTACCACCTATACAGACAGATTTGGGGTGTAAATCTCAGACTGCCACTGCTATACTCAATGTGGCAACCAACACACCTGTCATTGTGTGAAATGGTACCCTTGCCATGTCACCACACAGGTATATCATACAACTGTAGCAGCCACACAGGTGCCATGGTACACCAATACACAGTGTAGATAACATGTCCTATGGAGTCCATGTCATGACTGTACAAATGTAGTCTGTCTCCTAAATGCTTAGAAGGGGATGTGTATGCCCCCCACAGCGAGGTGTCAGATCCCACTGTGTACCTCCTGCATTGTCATCAAAGGAGTAACACATCTCACTTGCTCTACACACCTACAACATTAATGTGGTATACATAGTATTTACTGGGGAGACTGCTATGTAACACAGACAGTACCCCCTACATGAAACAGGCCCCCCATGCATATAAAGCATACATCTGCTGTCCACACATCATGTGCAGGTTACGCGATGGGATGCAGAACACAACAGTCATAAGTGATGTTGGCCAACTGTCTAAATCGGACACAGGATATTTGTAGATGGGTCAACATCATCACCACAGCTTGTAGATGTGTAAGTTCCAAAAACCGAGGTGGCACATATCAAGGGTGAGACACAAACAGCATGACCAACTAGTGAATGGAAAACAAACAAAACCGGGAACAGTCAGGCACCACAACTCTTTCATTAAAGCTGAACATTTTCGGTTTTAATTAAAGTGTTGTGGTGCCTCACTGTTCCCGGTTTTGTTTGTTTTACGTATCAAGGGTAGCGGACCTTATCACAAATTATGAATGCATGAGTATGCTGCCTGTCGCCATTGTCCTTGTTAGACTGCTATAGAGATATGAACCTGTGAAGCCATGCACATATACTGCTGTACCTTGCTGAAATCATATATCTGCTGTGCTACCATGTCATCCTGTGTCACTTTATTTCCACCATATGTCCATAGGTTATCCACTCAGATTCCTAGAACAGAAACATACACAAGTCCATAGGTTATCTCCTTAGATTCCTGGAACCAAAACATACACAAGTCCATGACACACCTGTCATTGTGTAACAATACTGCAAGTACAACATCATACAACGTAAGGTACATGAAAGTATGTTGTGTACTCATGACACATGCCAGCATACAGTATCTGTTTGTGACCACTACAAGTGGCAGGGCAATTCTATACTGCATTACACAAGTACATGTCAAGTGATATAGTCACTCTGTGCGTCGGACACATAGTGTCATTTCCCTGCATCGATAGGAAGGATGACAGGGATGTAGCACAGGTATCATCACTTGCACAGGAGAGCTGGAGACTTAGGCTGGCCCAAACAGTTGACAGCATGTGTGAGAGTCAGGAAGGGAAGCAGGATAGATGGACCATGAAGAGGTGCTGTGTGTGTCTGTAAGTGACCTGCATGTGACAGTGGTGTGTGAGTGTGTACACAGTCAAGCTCAGTGCTAGCCCTACACGTGTATGTTGGACTTCTGTGGGCCGTACATGGTAGAGTTGGCAGTTCACCGTTTCTGGCCCTGAACATGGGAACTGGCTCTACCAAGAGTTGCACTGGCACCACCATGCCCAAGGTCAGATGTGGTGATAGTACCAGACAGTGGCTCATGTCTGCTGGGACCATGTCCCACATGGGACCACCCAGGACCTTGAGCCCATGGCCTGCCATGTTGTGGTATTGACAGCACACTCCCTTCTGTTTCACTGGATGTACTGCCACTATGGGAGCGTGACTGTTCATGGCCATGTGGACTCTCAGAATATGGTGTTGCTGACCTATGTCCATGGGTCTGACACCCATCTCCAACCAGACGTTCCAGCACAGACAATGTGCGGTTCAATACAGACACTGTCGCAACCCACCATCTGTCCACTGCATCAGTGAACGGATCCAGGGTGTCCCCAAAGGAGAGGAGGTAGTCACAGATGTCAGACTGTGCTGCATCTATAACCCTAAGCATACATCTGGTGTTCCATTCAGAATGTACCTCTGCCTCCATGATGGCCCAAAACATGCGCCAAGTGACCTGTGATGTGACACCTGCAACAGGTGATGGACAGGCAGCAGCCCTCCTACAAGCACCCCTGTCAATCCACCTGTGTGGGACCTTGCCAGATCTTTGGCTATGGCCAGTATCTACACTCAATCGAGCCATAGTTGCCCCACTTTCCTGTGCAATGTCTCCACCCTCTAACTGTACAATAACTGTGGCCTTTGGGGACTGGGAATGTGTTGGTATACTGAGTGTGTGTGGTGACAATGGGGGCAGAAAAGGGATGTCAGCTTCTGGGACAGATTCAGCCCCAGACAACACCACCTGTGCCTCACTGTAGGCACCATCATTATCAGAGTCTGAGGAGACACTGACATCAGGTTGTGTGGAAGTGAAACTCCAACACCCCCAGTCACCTGTGAAAACCAAGATAAAAGCAGTACATTGCTACCTAGTACCTTACTATTGTTGTTGTTGTCTTTTGGCTTTTCCCGGTTAGGGGTCGCCACAGCGGAACTCCGGTCCACTAATGATTGGCAGTAGATTTTTGATGAACGCCGAGGTGCCAGCTCAATGGAAAATCCACCAAGAGTCATAATAATGAGGATCAAAAACTGCATTACCAATATCACATCTTCTCATCTCCACTTTCATGCACAACAGACTTCCTCACGACAAAATACACATTCAACTCAAGGCCTGTATAACAAGCACGTCAGGTAAATCAAGTGACACTTGACCAGTACAGTTTACCTTTTAGTTATTCAATATGACACTATACATGATAAAACAACACATAAAACCCAGTACACCTATCTTAACAGATATATACAAATGCAGGTTTCAATGTATAAGGTATGTACCATCAACCTTTTAGATTTTAAAAGGCATGTCAGATTAATTGCCTCATGTTAATCTGGAGGCTTATTCACTCTTATCTATAACTGCAAAAGTGTTGGAGTTCGTTCAACTACATTTCTGTGATTACCCACTCTAAGAATCTAAGGTAAATGTTCCAGGATGGAACATATAAACATTCTACTCTGGTTACAAATAAACTTAAGTGTACATAGGGCATTATTCTTGCCCTTAACTTTATTAGCATATATATGTGCCATAAAAATACAGTATCAAGCTTACCAGTAGCAGGACCATGGCCTCAGACAACACCTGATGGAAATGTAAAACATTCAGGGTGAAGTACTGTCAGTACCACTGCATGCTGCAGCACAACAAGGCAATATGTGCATATATCTCACTTGTACAGTAGCTACTGTGTTACTTAATGTATTGTTGACATTCTGTGTATGAGTGTACAACTGAGCTTAAATCCCACCCCTCCAATGCAGATAGACCTGACACAGATGTAAAAGTAGGTACAGCCTGACACAATGTCTGCTACACTATTACAGTGGTGATCACAGTAAGCTCACTTCTCTGCTGTGGACACTGTGGCTCCCACCTCCATGATGTATGGTGTGATGGATGCCTGGGAGCTGTTGTGTGTTCCTAGGTTCACCAAGAATTCCTCAGTGGCCAAGAGTGGTTGTTGCATTGCAGGCCCTCCACTGGTGATGGCATGATCCCTGGCTACATCAGCTGCCCTTTGTCATGCAGCATTCATCATGTCTGTTGTGTGGTGTCGAACCTGCTGATATGTCCTGTTCTGGTGGCCACTGGCATTCACATCCCGGACAAGGTCTGCCCACAATGCAGACCACTGTTCCCTGTTATGCCTCCCCCTGGATAGCAGGATGTAATGTTGCTGCCTTAGTCCATCAAGTATTATTTCATTCTCTGCATCTGAAAAGGGGGCATGGCATCTATGGTACATTATTCCTGAAAGACAACACAAGTGGAACACATTACAGGATCAGATACATGGATGTCCACTATGTACAGATAGAGCAAGGACAAAATGGCCGGCACGACCCACTGCTTGCTCACACATGTCACACTCCACAGTGTGACAGCATACTATGTGCGTGTGGATACAACCAAGATAGCATCAATACTGAGGTATTCCCTGTATGCCATGAGAGATTCTGCTGTATTATCATGCTCCCAACACTCCAGTCTACTGTGGTGTATCCCCTAAAGGCAACTACCCAATAATATGTCATAATACCAGTGCCAGATAAATAGCAGTGTGCTATTAGAACCACTATAAAGGGACAGTTCAACAACACCAATGTGCTACAATGACAATAGACAATGCAATCTTGAAGTATTGTACATCCTCTGTAAGTATAAAATAGCAGGATATCAATGGCATGTCATTACCACAGGACTAAGACAAGCTTACTGCTGTAATCCCTGTTTCCCATACCTCTATCCTCTGATCTGCATCCTGTTAAACACAAAAAACAGTTACATACCTGGTGGGGTGCAGTACTTCTCTGTTGAAATGTGCTACCAATAATGTTTTGCAAAGACATGCTCTCTGTGAGAAGTTTCATACAGAATGTTTCCCCATAACCTTTTAACATGCTTCTCGTTAGCAGGTAATTGCCTCTAAACCAATCTGTGGCTCTGATATGCTAATTGTAGTCATAACAGCTGAACTGCACTATCATTAGCCAATGACATGCAACCAATGTGCAATATATAAGGCCTTCATGTAGACCATGGCCCCTTTCTTGCTGCTGAGAAGGATATTACTAGAGTGAGGAGACTACATCATCACAGAGGGTAGGTCTGTAGCAGAAACCTTTACATAGAGCTGTGTGCACCACAGGCTGCAGCTGCTGTTGCAGGTAATAGACACTGGCACAGAGTGTGAACACTTTGGAGGACAACAAGCTATAGGTGTATCTGTGTCAGCTATGTCAGCCTTGTTGTAGAGGCAGAGCCAGGGTGAGGGTACCCTTTACACTCCAATTAAGGTATGTGTTTTAGTTACGTATGTTAGGCAACTGTGTCAATGACAGAGTACTAGGAGACATATAGTAATGCTGTATTGGTATGTGACATTTGTCCCTACGTGTAGGCCTGTGACTTCCAGCACTGAAAAACAGTTATTTAATTTGCAATGCTTTGTGTGGATAGTGAGTGCATGAGACATTCATTAATTGCTGTCTTCACAATAATGTAACTGATATGCAACACAACTCTGGATTTGAACCCAGGACTGTGTGTGGCAAAATGTACTGCATGCAAGGCATTTAACAGACTGAGTTACTGAGTCACTGCTACAGCAGGTGTATTTGCAATACATATGTGCACACATATAGGCTGCAACAAACATTTTCTACATCCATTAGTATGTGCATGGCTTTATATGGATGTATTTCTGCACCAGAGTCCGAACTGAAAATGTATTTTGCCATGAATGCCTTAGCAGGTGACTTTCTCCATATTGCTGATAAAAGGCCACATTTGCCTGCTATGACAGGCCTCAGTTACATCCATTAGCATGTCTTTGGCTGTCTAGTGGTGTACTATTGCACAAGAGTCTAAGGTACACTCCCATTTGTTCCATTACTTTTTATTCCAGTTTGCCCAGTGCGGCGTGGTGCACAGCTCTGCTGAAACAGGAAAATGACTGTAATTGGCAATTACTGTGTTTTGTTTAAACCACCTATTTTAATTAAGAGTTGGGTGGTGTTTAATGCAGTGTGCTGCAGGTGTGATGGGCTTGGGTTTGAAACATGGCAGACGTGTTTATTTTGTATATGTAATGACAGGACTAACAAACGACAAAAAAATCCACAGACCAAAATCTGGAGTAGACCAAGAAGTAAACCAGACGAGCTGCACCAAAAGTAATAAAGTTTAATGAATGAAGCACTTTTCTTCTGCACAATATGCAGACTTCTTCAGATACACCATTAAAATTTTTGCCACCCTTATAAAGGTGGGTTCAGATAAAAACCAATTACCCAATTAAGTTAGGCAATTAATTAAAATACAACCAAATAGCTTAAAATAAAGCAGTCATTTAAAGCAAACCACTCCACCTTCTTAGAGATGTGAAAATGTTGTTTAATTCTCTCATTCAAACAATCTAATGTAAACAGCAACATTAAATCTTGTGACTCACATTGTGGTATATGTACCTTCAGAGAATTAATTTATCTCACAAAGACAAACATTCTGCCCTCTAGGCATGTTTAGGTCAAGGTTGAAAATAAGTAATAAATCATGAATTCTAAATTGTAAGTTATAAATATAGACTTATAAATCTACTAACAGTGTTCAATATATTACCATTAACATTGATATTCCTATTGTTAAGCTCACACCAGTTTCATCTCTTTAAGCTTTTAAGTTTGAGAATGCTACTTATTGAACACGATTCATTTAAACCAGGGAAAATATAAGCATTTAACCTAATATGCCATTTAAGTTCTAATTCTTCTAACAACAATGGTGATGGGGCTTCCATTTTATCTTGGTGTATTTGATCAATTACCAAGAACTTAAAACTATGCTCCATATAATTAGAGATATGCTTAGCAAGTGTGTTATCCTGTTTTTTCTTGCTTATAGCATATTGATGTTCGTAAATTCTTTCCCAAAGTATCCGTTCCGTCTTCCCTACATAAAAAGCAGAACATCCTTGGCACTTAGCCAAATATATGACCATTTTGGAATTACAATTAGATCTACATCTTAACTTATATTATGTAATCTGTACCACAAACCTATTACTCTCTACTGTATGTCTGCATTGGTTACAATTCTGACATTTGTACATTCCCAATGTTTTCAAATGGGTGACTCGAGGTTGTTCTAAAAATGATTTAAAATTTTTACCCTTCCTAAATGTTACATTAGGGTGGTCACCCATCTTAGTGAAAACCGTGGGGTTACTTTTAAATAGGCCCCGATTCTTACGAATAATGTCTATACAATTGTAACTGCGCATGTTGTAAGTTAAGATGAGCCTTGGCCCTGAATTTTTTGATGTACTTGATAGGCGTACCATTTTGGTGGTCTGTGTGACATCTAAGTTGATTATCTGTTCCAGCTGTGTTGATGTAATACTCAATATAGGTTTGTATACACCATTCAACCTTTTATTCCTCACTTCACTTATTAAACCATCTATTAAGGTTGTAGGCTAACCTCTATGAGTAAACATACTCTTTAATAATTCCAGTTTGCGCAGTGCGGCATGGTGCACAGCTCCGCTGAAACAGGAAAATGACTGTAATTGGCAATTACTATGTTTTGTTTAAACCACCTATTTTAATTAAGAGTTGTGTGGTGTTTAATGCAGTGTGCTACAGGTGTGATGGGCTTGGGTTTGAAACATGGCAGAGGTGTTTATTTTGTACATGTGTCTTACAATGTTAAAAACACATATAGTCATTATAGCTCTGGTTAGCTGAGCTAAGTGAAGCTGTGCGACGCACCTCATCTTGCTAAAAATATAAAGAAAAGAAAAAAAGGGGAGATAGGAAAGTGGTGAAATGGGGGCAAGCAATGGGAGAAAAACATAGTGACAGGCAGAGAGGGATGTGCAGGAACAGTGTAGGGAAGAACCATAGCTATCCATTTCTTGTACAGCAACAACTGTGCACTTTGACAGAATTTGTAGATGAATTTGGACTCTCAAACCCCAGAGAGAGGGGTGAGGACAACATAACTGTGTTGTCAACTCTATTGGACCAAATTACATGTCCAGTGGACACATGCAAAATGGAGAGCTATGTATGGGACAAGTTTTTTTCGGGACAGGTGCTCTTTTTTCTTTAAGATGAGAGTGGAAGTTTGGAGAATGGACATAAGTACATGTAGGGGAGATAAGTTGGGTAGGTAATGATGCATTTGCAAATAGACAAGACAGCAGGCAGGGGCAGTATGTGACACCTGAGGGGGTGAACACTTTGTATAGGGAGGGTGTTGTGAAATTTAAGTCCCATGAGCATACACATGGCAGCAGCGTGATTCACATCCCCACCCATGGGACTGTTGGCAGTGCTCCTTCACTGCTGTGGGGGTGACAGTGCAGGAGGCTGGGCACTGGGGTGAGGCTACCTCATCAGGTTAGCCAGAATGTCCTCAATTCAGTGGCAGAGGTCATAGCCATGGTAGACTATCCTGCACAATAAGACCCGCACCTGAGCCCAGGTGAGAGCTCCCCTTCTGCCACCACATTCTGTATAATACCCTATGTGTTGCATACCACCTGGCAGTTTGTGGGAGTGGAAACCATTCTGTCTGATATACTGCTTTTCATGTAGACTAGTCTTGGGGTGATATGGATGCTGTCAATAGCCCCAAGAATCTCAGGGAAATTAAAGTTGTTTTATAGAATGCCCATATGATAGTGTTTTCATATTTGCAGTATGGAGGGATTGCATATACATCTCTACATGCTGCAGTATAACATTCAGGAACTAGTGTAGTGTCCATGAGGCAGATGCCTTTAATATACCAACTGTCTCCCTTGATTGCCAATGGAATGTACTGTAACAAGGACAGTAAGACATACACTGTCACAGACACTGGCTGCATGAGCGACACCTAACATGCTGTGATGACATACACTGTCACGGGCACTGGCTGCATGAGTGATGCCTATCATTTTGTGATGACATGCACTGTCAAAGACACTGGCTGCATGAACAACGCCTAACATGTTGCGATGATATGCACCTTCACAGACATTGGCTGCATGATCGACGCCTAACATGTTGTGACGACAGGCACTATCACAGACACTGGCTGCATGAATGATGCCTAACATGTTGTGATGACAGGCACGATCACAGACACTGGCTGCATGAACGATGCCTAACATGTTGTCATGACATGCACTGTCAGAGACACTTGCTGCATGAACGACACCCATGTTGTCATGACATGCACTGTCACAGATACTGGCTGAGTGAGCGATGCTTAGCATGTTGTGATGACATGCACTGTCACAGACACTGGCTGCATAAGTGATGCCTAACATGTTGCGATGACATGCACTGTCACAGACACTGGCTGTATGAGCAACGCCTAACATGTTGTGATGACATGCACTGTCACAGACAATGGTTGCATGAATGATGCCTAACATGTTGTGATGACATGCACTGTCACAGACACTGGCTGCATGTGTGACACCTAACATGTTGTGATGACCTGCACTGTCACAGACACTGGCTGCATGAGTGACACCTAACATGTTGTGTTGACCTGCACCGTCACAGACACTGGCTGTAGAAACAACACCTAACATGTTGTGATGACATGCACTGTCACAGACACTGGCTGCATGAATGACACCTAACTTACTGTTTGGTTAGTACAGAAGCTGCTTCTAGCTACTTACAGCTGTCTCTGTCTGTTCATCAAGGAACGATGGAGTACAAATTTGCAAGTGTCTGTAGCTCATTGTGTAGTGTTTGATTCACCCCACCATATTGTTTCAGGAATACATGAAAAGAAAGCCCCCAAGACTTGGCTTACAAACAGCTGTTTGGCAGCTCTGAAGCTTACCACCTGTTAGGTCTCAGTATGTCCACATTCTTCAGGAGTCATATGTCCCTGGCTTCCTCTGCAATGCACTTGGTGAACAATCTGGGGGCTGTGGTGAGACTAAAATGGAGTGCTATGAACTGAAAGTGACTGGCACCCAGCCAAAAGTGGAGGAACCTCCTGGACTTTTTGATATCTTTATGTGATAGTAGGTATCCTAGAGGTCTAGTAAGCACATCAAATTGTTCTTGCTTAAGAGAGGCAGAATGGACTGAACCACAACCATCCAGAACATCATCTGTTTTACAAACTTATTAAGGTGGCTGAGTTCCAAAATGGGCCTGAGGTCATATTCTTTTGGGAACTAAAAAGACTCTTGAATAAACTCTGGATCCGTGCTGGTCTGATGGGACCTCCTGGGTGATTGGCATTTTAGCTACTTTGAAATCGCTGCTGTCATTTTCCTCTGACTGTTGGAATGTCAGGAATGTTCTTTTCCTGATAAAACTTCACATGCTGTGAGTATGGATTGTTATTAAACACAAAATCATGTTCCCAATTCGCTGTTACAAGATTAGAATAACTATTGGTTGCCCAAAGCTACATCCCATTGCTGCCAGTACACATTGCCTTCAAAGATCAACACATTGTGTATAAGCACTTGACTTAGCAAAGCACATATTGCATTGATTTGATTAATAGTAATATCAGCTTTTCCTCCATAAAAAGTCTCTAATAGCGTTTATCCCAAAGTCATTCAGGATAGCCATAAAAAGGCTAACAACATCCACAGTCACTAACAGGAGCCTATTCATATTTTGTTGTTGATTGATAAAGCATGTGAAGTTTTATTGGTGCTTTGTCAATGATATATATTTGTTATGGGAAGGAAATAAAGAATAACTTGCCAACTTTCATAGATTCTTAGAAGAGACCACTGTGTTCTTAAGATTCAGCATGTATGCTTCCTATGAGATGTTACCTTTTTTTGGATGTGATCACCATTCAGAATAACTGTGGTAAGATTGTTACCAATTTCTTTGTAAGGAAACTTGGAAAATAATTATTTGGCAAGATCAAGTATGCATACCTAGCATATTTACTTTAGTATAGCTGAAGCACAGCTGCTCAGAGTTTCCAGATTAAGTACTACAGAAGATGATTTTCATGAAGAAATATTAAGAATGGGGACATTTTTTCAACACAGAGGCTATGATGAAAAACAGATTGTTATGCCACAACAGAAGGTTAAGGCCATACATGGGCAAAAAGGGACAGCCTACTTGTATCAGTATGACACCCACCCCCAACAGATTTCCGAACAGATGAAAAAGAGGCCACAAATGGAGCAAGTCAGTCATATTGCACTGATTTATACGAGTGATATTAAGTATGTATGTGACATCACTGAAGCTAACTGTAAGACTCTTAGATCAGATGAGATGATGATTAAAGAGATTGTTGGAACTAGACTGCATTTTGCCTTTAAGAACAGTTGCAATCTTAAGCAAATGCTGTGTTTTAAACATAAAGCACCTGCAAAGATACAGTCCAACAGGAAAGGAACCTATCCATGTCATTGTTGTTGTAATTGTAAGGAAACTTGGAAAAATAATTATTTGGCATGATCAAGTATGCATATCTAGCATATTTACTTTAGTATAGCTGAAGCACAGCTGCTCAGAGTTTCCAGATTAAGTACTACAGAAGATGATTTTCATGAAGAAATATTAAGAATGGGGACATTTTTTCAACACAGAGGCTATGATGAAAAACAGATTGTTAAGCCACAACAGAAGGTTAAGGGGACATACATGGGCAACAAGGGAGAGCCTATTTGTATCAGAATGACACCCACCCCAAACAGATTTCCGAACAGGTGAAAAAGAGGCCACAAATGGAGCAAGTCAGTCACATTGTTCTGATTTGTACGAGTGATATTAAGTATGTATGTGACATCACTGAAGCTAACTGTAAGATTCTTAGATTGGATGAGATGATTAAAGAGATTGTTGGAACTAGACTGCATTTTGCCTTTAAGAACAGTTGCAATCTTAAGCAAATGCTATGCTTTAAACATAAAGCACCTGCAAAGATACAGTCCAGCAGGAAAGGAACCTATCCATGTCATTGTTGTTGTAATTGTAAATATATATCCAAAGAACAAGATTTCAAACACTCATTTATTAATTTTATGTTTATACTGAAGCTGTATGCTAACTGTAATACTAAAAGTTTGGTGTACTTAGCTACATGCGGCAGCTGTACATGTTTCTATATAGGTAAGACTGTGAGACAGTTTAAAGAAAGGATATCTAAGCATATCAGTGATATGCATCTGAAAGATCTTAAAAATCCCCTGGTGAAACATGCGCATGAATCAAATGGACATAATTTCTTTTTTTAGAGTATTAAAAGTGGGATCTGCACAACAGAGAGGTGGTGATCATAATAATCACTTGAGACTTGCAGAAATGAAATGGATAGAAAGGTTCCAAGCACACAGATATCCGGGTTTAAACTCATACATCCCACTGAAACAGGTGGAAGCTGAAGCATTAATGCTGATTGGCTGAAAGCAAATTCTGACATCACTGATTAGTTTAACAAATCTGATGAAGGGTAATCTTGTACTTGAAAGTGCTTATCTGCTGGTCTGCTGGTTTTCTTACAAGTTTTTGAAGTTTTACTATTTTATTAAAGTTCCTATTTGAGTCACAGTAGTGTTTTATGGACTACCTTGTTGTAACAGCACTGATACTGGTTTTCTTTTAAATATATATATATATATATATATATATATATATATATAGATATATGTGTGTGTGTGTATCAGTTGTCGATCTTCTGGTCTCGCTGTTTTCATCAGTGTTTTGGCGTGTCGGTGTTTTCAAGTAGACCCATGTGTGTATATATATATATATATATATATATATATATATATATATATATATATATATATGGGTTCATGGAAAGGATGTGTATGTAGAGTTAGGGTTTCCGGGTCAGGTAAGTTGGGTTAGGGGTGGTTTAAGTGAGTTAGGTTAGGCTTTCAGGTCAGGTGAGTGTGCTGAGTGTGACGGACTAGGTTAGGGTTTGGGCCAGGGTGTTCGAGTGGTGTAGTATGGTTTTGGTTTGCTTGTGTTGTGTGTGGTGTTTGGAGGGGATTTGTTTAGTTTGTTAATTGTTGTTGTTGTGGTGTGGAGTGTATGAGGTGTTGTGCTTGTGAACTGTCGGTGGTTTCAGTTGTCGGTCTGTTATATGAACCCATATATATATATATATATATATATATATTTATATATATATATATATATATATATATATATATATATATATATAGGTTCACTACTAAATCTCGAATGACGGAATCTCAAGACTCTGAATACCAAAAACCAGACTCTCGAGATTCAGCAATATCAAAATTAAAAAAAAAAAAAAAACTATAAAGAAAAAAAAATGTAGAAAGTTATAAGCAGGGGGGCAAGTCCCCTTCACCCCCTTTCATGGGGGACTGCGTCCCCCCCACCCCCTGCACTTAAATATACCAATTCTAAGATCGCACTACAGTGGAGTGAATGGCAAAATTTCCATTCCAGTCTGCACTGCACTATTTTGCTGTTCACTCCACTGTGGTGTAATCTCGGAGTTGGTATATTTAAGTTGCAGGGGGTGTGGGGGTGCAGGGGAGCTTGCCCCCCTGCATATGCTTTAAAAATGTTGTTTTTTCAATTTTGATATTACGGAATCTTGAGATTTTGGTCTTCGGTATTCAGAATTTCGAGATTCCGTAATTCGAGATTTAGTAGTGAATCCATATATGTATATATGTATATATATATATATATATATATATATATATATATATATATATATATATATATATATATATATACACACACATATGTGTGTGTGTGTGTGTGTGTGTGTGTGTGTGTGTATGTATTCACTTCTAAATCTTGAAATACTGAAATATCGAATTTCAGTATCTTGAGACCAGAAGAACGAAACTCCACAACCACAAAAACAGAACATATCGATACTCAAAAACACTGAAGCCTCCCCAACATAAAAATACACAAAACAAAAAATAAATAAATAAAAAAACACAATCTTCTACATTTAAGCAGGGGGGCAAGCCCTCCTGCACCATCAAGTAGGGGCCTACACCCACCACAACCCCCTACTTATATATACCAATTCTGAGGCCACCCTAGCACAAAAACAGCAACACACCTACCTCTATGATCCCTACACTCCCATTACACAGACATCACACATGTAAAATAATCACCACACTCAACACCTGTGCACACACACCCTCACTCACCTACCCTAAACTACACCTGCAACATCCAAAAATATAACAAAAACACATCCCTACTCTAAATCCTTAACTACTGCACACTTACCTATATCTCCAAAGATATCCACACACTGGCCGCCATCTTTAACACCCAGGCACCGCTATATCTTAAAGACACAGAGCATTATACACACACCAGGAACTACCGCACATTTGACATTCTCAGATCCGACAAAGTGCAGTTCCAACAAACTGCACTTTCATTCTTCTGGTCTGGAAGAAAAAGGCAGGAAAAGACACTGACTGACTAACAAAACTGCTATGAAATTAAATTTAGTTACAGTGATAGAGAAAAGATATCTAAAGGGCATTGTAAATTACCTAGCTAAGGCAAAAAAGTTTAGTCAAAACATTTATTTGAGAAATGAAGCAGTGAGCCTACAGATCACATCTGAACCAAACAAATGGCAAACAAGATCTGAGGTATTGTAGGGATGGAAGGGAATTATGAGTTGTTGGGTGAGCCACAGGCTTGGATCTGAGAACCTGAAAATGGTGCCAGTGTTGGATCCAGTCAATTCAATAACCTATCGATTGAGTTAGATGCAAGAGACAACAATGAATCACAGGGTCAATGCTGAATTTTCAGAAACTTAATTTCAATTTCTGTATGGTAACTGAGCATGTGGCATGCAAAGGATATTAATGGTCAATCACCATTTCTAATGTATATACAATCAATATACTGCACCCCCGTGTTTTTTTTTTTTTTTGTTGCTTGGCAGTATGACTGTGTTACTACACATGGGTATGAGATAGCAGCATTACTCTGCAATGTTTCAGAGATCTACTTTAAATCATCATGTTATCATGTCATGGCAACAACAATCCCTAATGCAATTCAGAATTTTAGCTTTTAGTATGCATGTTATTAAGTTTTCACTTGCTATTATCTGGTAAATACCTTATACACATAGGTGCAGTTACTGTATTGGATTGGTTTGTTAATTATCTTCCATATCTGGACATCTGTATGTCTTGGCTTTGCAGATTTCTGAACTTTCTACCTCTGCTCGCTAGATAAAGAGTTATCTTTCTGCTCACTTCTATTGGAACAGTGCCCTTCTTGCTTAGATTTAGTTTCTAGCTGATCCATGACTTCATCTTGAGGCTTATTTTTAACCTAACATGTTTCCTACTGAGTGGATGGGTATGCTTATCTGAGAGGTCTGAAACTGTCCTGTACTCAATTACGTCTGCTGTCTGAAATAGCAGTTTTGATAAAATTACTACTGTTTCTTCTATCTTAATTTTACCCTTTAAATTAATAGGGTATGTAGGTGATTTACCAGAATGATTACTTGTTTCTGACAGACCATCTCATTCTTTGAGGGTTATACTCTCGCATTATCCATCCAAGCACAACCCCTTTTCCCATTTTTATACATAGGGTTGGGTTGAACTTCAACAGTTACAATCACCTAGAGTCAAGCTTTAAACTGCCAGGTGGCTAGCCCTACTGCAGTAGTTTTTCCACACCACACATTCATATGCAGTCTCATACCTATGGCCAATTTAGAGTGTCCAGTTCACCTCCTGCAAGTCTTTGGCATGTGAGAGAAAATTTGTACACCTGGAGGAAACCCAAGTGAACAAAGGGAGGATATGCAGACTCCTCACAGAAGGTACCCCAGCTGAGAATTGAACCAGGGAATCTATTGCTGTGTGGCGACAGTGCTACCTGCTGCACTACTGTGCCATCCTAAAACTCACTCTCACATTATCACCTTTGTGAAAATGAGTTCACTTATGTATTTTTATCATAGTTTCTATCTTTGCTGATTTTTGTTAAACATCTGAACAACATTACTTCTGCACTCTGCCATTAGTATTAAAATGGCAGTGGGAAACTTACTTCTAAGGACTCTACTTGCTAAACAGGGTTCATATCTCTACTGATTACTGTCCCAGAACTAGGTCCAGCAAAAATGCACCATCCTTTGGCATTTTAGAACCAGAACGTGCCTTAGTGTCTAGTACCATGAAATGATAGCAGTTCATTAACAGGTTCAGATTTAGTTATTCTACCAATGGCACAGAGTCCTTTAACATTTCACCAACACTGCTGATTCACTTTATTATATATTCTATTGCATTGTATAAGCAGTTGTATATTATGTAACACTTTTTATTTACTTTTATAGGTATATATCATATTATGCAAGCATGCTCCCTGTTCCATCCATCCAAAATGCTGCACAAGAATGTTAGATTACAGGCATGCACCTCTTTGCTCCAGGCTACTGAAACAGTTATTTTAAGATTAGTTGCAAGCCAAATGTATGAAATATTAATTCTGTTTATTCTCTTTAGTTAAGGTAGCCTTTGCTGGGAGCAGAACCACAAGACCTGTGAAGAAAAAACAAATCAGTAGTACAAAGCATGCCATTAGCAGCAGTAGCCTGACCATATGTGTTCTTCATTTAGACCAGTTTTGCAAATAGTAGAATTCCTCTTCTGCTAACATGCCACTCGATTTTTTGCTGAAGAATTCTGCACAAGGCCAAAAATAATGGGGGTGGGTGGTGGGGCTAAGAGCTATAGTCAGGAACAATTTGTAAATATTACTCTGACTCACTTAAAACATTAACAAAACAGGTTTTCCTACCAATGTGATTTTTCTGAACAATACACAATATGAATCACTAATGGCTGATACTACTAACCGACTGTAATCCTCTGTGATTTACCAGAAAATCAAAATGTACGAGGGACACAAAATAAGAGGCAAAATCAGTAATGTTTTGCAGTATCACGGGCAGTTGATTGGTATGGTTGTTACATTTATGTCAGAGTGTGTGTGTGAATGCACAACTAGATATTTACAACATAGTTCAGTGTTGTGACCCATATTCATTGAGTCACTGAACAGATAACTGCCATTGAAATTTGTTTTGCTACGTGGCAGAATTCCACCGCTGTGCAATACTGCAGCATTGCATTGTATTCTCCATTCCTCAGTGTATCTGCCTTTTTAATTGTTTCGTTGTCATGAAAGATGTAGGAAAATTTGCACTTTAAAGTCTAAATTAGCATAAAATGATCCAAACAGCTGGTAGACATTTTAATGGCTCGGTAGAACCCACATATCTATAGAACCTTTTGCAGTTTTTTTACTATACCTATCCTAGAGTTCAGCACACTGCAAGGAAAGGGGGTGCGATCTTACTTGTCACGTAGGAGATTAAATAACAGAGTGTCAGCCCCAAATGACTTTCTGTGTAGGCTTTGCTCCATGGGTTCCACAAGAAATCATTATCATTTATAAAAAATAATAAGATGACATGGCCTCATTATAATGTGTAGTGAAGATTAAATTATACAGGCAATAAAAATAGACCTGAGTGATGAAGGCAGCAGGATAACTCGTGAGTTCATAATTGCAGCTTTTGTCTTGCACCAAAGAGAAACTTTATTACAATTGTATCTAATTTGCTTAGCTACGTGTGTGGACATTATTAAGGAGATTTAATTACAGGTAATAAGAAAAGGAACACTTTATGCTTTCTCATTCTCTGCCTCTCTCTTGGTCTTACACATACTTCCTCTCTAGTCTTTCTGCACCCTGTAACAAAAAAAACCCTGCAAAAATAGAATTTTGATATCAGTGTTACCAAAGAACTTCTACATTTATATTTACAGCAGGATTCTGCATTCAGTTTCTAAGATCACTGAGTGTCAGTCTGGCCCTCCTGGGTAACTGGAATCTTCTTTTTGGAATATTTTGTATTTGTCAAATTTTGACTTAATTTCTATAAATGTATGTATGCTCATTTACTTTTTAAATAACTTTTGACACAAATACTGAAGGTAATAATACAGCATAAAGTTTCATTACAGGGAGGCAGATGGTCATATACTTGTAAGGAGGCTTAATAATTGATGTATTACAAAGAGAATATCTAGGTCAAATGGAGAGGAAAAATGACTGTTATAAACATCACTACATCTGCAGTGTGAGAAGGATGTGGCACAGAACAACAAAATGCCTTGGTTTTGTGGACTTGAGAAATGCAGATGTTGTCTTGTGATTACATAGAGGAGTGGTGAGATCCGTTTAGAATGTTATGTACCTTTGTGGACATGAAAAAAAGGATATCAGGTGGAGCATGAGCTGCAAATGAAAGTTACGCAGATGTTAGAGGAATGGGAGATGTGGAGTACTGAATATATGCACAGAAGGAGTGAAAACAGAATGGCAGTAAGATATTGATGTAATACATCACCAGAGAGCTGTCTGGTTACATAAAAATGAATAGGCACAGCAGAGGGAAACAGCAGGGACAGAGCAGGCTAATTAAGGGAGGTCTTAAGATTGATATAATGAGATACTAATTCTCTAACGGGTAGTGGGACCTTAAAAGTATTGCTATGAGAATGGAGAATTTGATCTACAGAAGAGTTTAATGATGCTTGGAACAAATGGGGGAAAGGGTGTAGATTGAAAACACAGTTACACAAGGCAATTGACACTTTATGAATAGAGTTTTTGAACCCAGTGCCTTTTGACTACATCAGCATGTAAACTGATACATGTGCTAAATTTAACTAGCATATCTGACTGCATGGCACAGAAGAATAAATCCTTTACTGTCACTCAGAAGACTAGGGATCAGTTAGTGATCTGGCTACTGGAGAAGGAGAGGAAGTGGGTGGGTGCGAGTGGATGATATATGCTCATCCAGCTTGGGAGGGGAAGGAGGCAGTCATATTTGCAGAAATTCTGATATACTGCAGAAGGTTCATGATACTGAAAAGGCAGCAAAAAGACTGAGACAAATATACTTACCAAGAAAGGTATGCTGTAGTCAAGGGCTGTGCATCAAATATACTTACCAAGAAAGGTATGCTGTAGTCAAGGGCTGTGCATCAAATATACTTACCAAGAAAGGTATGCTGTAGTCAAGAGCTGTGCATCAAATATACTTACCAAGAAAGGTATGCTGCAGTCAAGGGCTGTGCATCAAATATACTTACCAAGAAAGGTATGCTGTATTCAAGGGCTGTGCATCAAATATACTTACCAAGAAAGGTATGCTGTAGTCAAGGGCTGTGCATCAAATATACTTACCAAGAAAGGTATGCTGCAGTCAAGGGCTGTGCATCAAATATACTTACCAAGAAAGGTATGCTGTAGTCAAGGGCTGTGCATCAAATATACTTACCAAGAAAGGTATGCTGTAGTCAAGAGCTGTGCATCAAATATACTTACCAAGAAAGGTATGCTGTAGTCAAGGGCTGTGCATCAAATATACTTACCAAGAAAGGTATGCTGTAGTCAAGGGCTGTGCATCAAATATACTTACCAAGAAAGGTATGCTGTAGTCAAGGGCTGTGCAGCAAATATACTTACCAAGAAAGGTATGCTGTAGTCAAGGGCTGTGCAGCAAATATACTTACCAAGAAAGGTATGCTGTAGTCAAGGGCTGTGCATCAAATATACTTACCAAGAAAGGTATGCTGTAGTCAAGGGCTGTGCATCAAATATACTTACCAAGAAAGGTATGCTGTAGTCAAGGGCTGTGCATCAAATATACTTACCAAGAAAGGTATGCTGTAGTCAAGGGCTGTGCATCAAATATACTTACCAAGAAAGGTATGCTGTAGTCAAGGGCTGTGCATCAAATATACTTACCAAGAAAGGTATGCTGTAGTCAAGGGCTGTGCATCAAATATACTTACCAAGAAAGGTATGCTGTAGTCAAGGGCTGTGCATCAAATATACTTACCAAGAAAGGTATGCTGTAGTCAAGGGCTGTGCATGCATGTATGGGTTCATGCTGTAGTCAAGGGCTGTGCATCCATGTATGGGTTCATGCTGTAGTCAAGGGCTATGCATGCATGTATGGGTCCATGCTGTAGTGAAGGGCTGTGCATGCATGTATGGGTTCATGCTGTAGTCAAGGGCTGTGCATGCATGTATGGGTTCATGCTGTAGTCAAGGGCTGTGCATGCATGTATGGGTTCATGCTGTAGTCAAGGGCTGTGCATGCATGTATGGGTTCAAGCTGTAGTCAAGGGCTGCGCATGCATGTATGGGTTCATGCTGTAGTCAAGGGCTGTGCATGCATGTATGGGTTCATGCTGTAGTCAAGGGTTGTGCATGCATGTATGGGTTCATGTAGTCAAGGGCTGTGCATGCATGTATGGGTTCATGCTGTAGTCAAGGGCTGTGCATGCATGTATGGGTTCATGCTGTAGTCAAGGGCTGTGCATGCATGTATGGGTTCATGCTGTAGTCAAGGGCTGTGCATGCATGTATGGGTTCATGCTGTAGTCAAGGGCTGTGCATGCATGTATGGGTTCATGCTGTAGTCAAGGGCTGTGCATGCATGTATGGGTTCACGCTGTAGTCGAGGGCTGTGCATGCATGTATGGGTTCATGCTGTAGTCGAGGGCTGTGCATGCATGTATGGGTTCATGCTGTAGTCAAGGGCTGTGCATGCATGTATGGGTTCATGCTGTAGTCAAGGGCTGTGCATGCATGTATGGGTTCATGCTGTAGTCAAGGGCTGTGCATGCATGTATGGGTTCACGCTGTAGTCAAGGGTTGTGCATGCATGTATGGGTTCACTTATGGTACGGCCCTACTTTGTGAGCAGTTGGAATTGTCAAGCTGTTATGTAATAATGAAGGAACAGAGAAGCCCCGGATTATATGGATGTTAACCCAGAGGGTAGAGGAGCTGATTGTCATCAGGTATGGAAGAAAACAATGCTGCCCAAAAAGTTTAGAATAGTGATAAGAACCATGGGTCCTTACTTATCAATTTTTCATGATGGTCAGCTTTATGAGCTGTCCGCTTTGGCCACTTGCAGTCAGATCAGTCCAGCTTTATGACAACCTGTTAGCAGAAACAGTTTTATTTCCTATTTTTGTGAATCATTTTATAAGTTTTTTTTTTTTTTTTTTTTTTTAGCAAAAGCTTTTAAAATAGTCAAACATCAAAAGCATATAAGCAGGGATAGGTGGAAGAAATATTTAGGCATATCTGTTCTGCACTGCAGTTGATCATAATATCTTTGTCATCAGTCAGTATCCTTGTTATCCATAACAATAAGTGTACTGTTAACAATAACCTGATCACAGAAGAATCAACTGATGTAAGCTAGTCACCATAAGAAAGGCCAGCATCAGTAATATTGTATGATTCAGAAAGCAATGAACATCCACACTAGCAATATTCCAAACACCAATAGTTTGCAAACTGTGGGAATGTGCCAGGTATGCAGTGCTCAGAATTAAGGACAAGGTTTGAGGAAAGGAAAGAAAACAAAACAAAAAAAAGGGAAAGTAAAATGTGGCGATAGATTATGGTTAAGCTAGCAATTATGGCCAAAGGCATGCACACAACAGCTGAAAGTGAAGGCAGGAAAGGTAGGTGAGGTACAGCTCAAGGTGAGAAGAAGAGGCACAGCAATGGAGGTGAGGGCACAGAGACCTAAGCTAAGATGGGAAAGATGGGAAAGGTCTAAGGGGGGGATGGGAACTTTAGGTGCATAGTAGGAAGAATGAATAAAGGAATAAACGTGGCCAGGCTGAGCAAAGATAAGGGGAAGTTAGAGAAGACTGTGAAAAAGCAGACAGTCAATAAATATGTTGCTTCAGTCTTAACAAAGGGAAGGGAGCTTGCCATGTTGAAAGCGAGGTACACAGAATGGAAGAGCAGTGGACAAACTCCAGGATACAGAGGGAGGATGGTAAGAGTCAACTGGCTTCCCTAAGTGAGAATAAAACACCAAGAGCAGACAGACAGCTTCTCAAGGTCCTCAGGAATCTGGCCAGTGTGCTGGTAGATCCTCTAATGAATGATTGCAACAGGTCACCTGCCGGAGTGGAAATGCCCAAGGACTGCTTGAGTGCAAATGTGATACACAAAGTGGAGCAGAAAAAGTCAGGGAACTGCAGGTCTAGTAGCTGAACATTAATGACAAAAAAAAAATATGGATGTAATCCTAAGGAATTGGCTGCATCTGATAAGAAGAGATTCATCCTGACTGCTTGGCAGTTAAAAACTTTCCTAGTGTGCTTAGAATTCTTACCCTACAGTCATGCATGACAGGTGCCTGTCTTTCTAGATCTTCTTTCCTGTGTTTTTGATCAGTAAGATGAGAATGTCCCAGGATACCATTTTATTACATTATTCATGTTATTCTTTATTTATTAGATTATTCATGTTATTCATGTGACTGCTTTTATCTCGTCTAATTTATGTGCTTTGATAAGTGGTTAAAATCCTGAAGTGGGGGAACAGTGTGCACTAATAGGCACACAGGGTATCTTTACTGAGTAGCTCATGACTCTCAGAAATGTGAAGTCGATAGACTTTATTAATAAAGCATCAGGCATTTTAAGGATCTCCTACCAAACTGCCTTCTTGAACAGAGTCTGTCAGCTCAGGTTTTGGGGTTCAGTGAGCTTTCTGGCTGTTGAACAACTTCTTCCCCTAAAAAAAAATTCTTCAGAACAGGGAGATTCTTTTTTTTTTTTTGTGTTTGTTTTTCAAAAATGAAGAAAGAGCTAGTTAAGTCTAGTTCCGTATCATGTCATCTTTCTTCTTCTTTTACCTCCATTGCTGAACCTGTTACTTGGACTATTTTTAAAACTACTGACAATTTGCTCGAAACACTTAAATTATATGGAGCAATAGCAGAATCTTCTAGGGGGTCTCCTACTCATATTCAGACTATCTCTACCAAGGTCTGTCCATTCTCCTGTCCTGCCCATCAGCAGTTATGACAGGAAGGTAGAGGTAATAGTTTGGAGCAGCTGGTCTCCTGCCCTCTCTCTCCCAAGGTGCTGGGAGTTGCTTGAACTTCCTTTCCCACCCAGTCAGCTTCAATGTTCTATGTAGTGGCATCTGTTCTGCCATCGTGTGTTTCTTTGAGAATGCCACCACCACTGTGGCAGTATTATCAACTACTGTCTGCCCTGACGTTGATCCTTTCTACTCCTGTGATACTGGGTGTCCCTGCTGCCTTGTCATTGGCTTTTTCAGTACCAGTGGTTGAAATGCCAAAGTCTGTGTCAGTGGTAATGCCATGCTTTCCTGCCATACCTCTCAACCTCTCAGCTCAAGAAAGCTGGACAAAGTCACAAATAATGGGAGGGTTGCAAAGGCCCCAAAATAGGGACAATTTTTAAATATTGCTCATATAAACTTGGAAGTTAATAGAATAAAAGGTTTTTGTATTAGCATGGGTTTTCTGAAGGGTGTGAAATCTAAAACTGAAATATCTTTCATTGTGTTTTGACTTCAGTCCTCAATAATTTGCCAGAAAACAGAGAGGAAAGAAACAAAAATATGAAACAAAAATCTAGTCATTCTGCAAAATTTGGATAGTTGAGAGGTGTATTTCTTGAGTGCCAGCTAAACTGGTTAACAGGCTGAAGTTGATGTCATCTGCATCATTATCAGTGCTATTGTCAACGTCAGGACTTCTTACTACTGTGTTGTTTTATTTTTTGACAGTTCCTTTGGCATTCACAAATATGACTGATTTATCTATCTTTGACAATGGGAACTTCATGTCTTTCAGACTCTGTGACAGGAAATGTCTTCTGATGTTTTCTCCCAAGTTATCTTCTTTGCAGTCCTCCTTCTGTTTGGAATTCCTTCTCCTTACAGGCCCCAAAAAGATTGGGGTAATTCTTTCTTATGTATAGCACTTCTAAAGGCTTACTCATTCAGACAAAATGAATGTAATGAATGTTGTTGCAAGTCACCCAAGAAAGGTTCTTTATTGAGTAACTCACAGCTGTCCGATGTGTGAACTCTATAGAAATTTTATAAAGCTTCAAGCATTCCTGTCTCTCACACATTTTGTGAAATTCAGTGTTTTAGCTTATCTTGCACAAATAAAATGTGTAGACTTTCCAGAAGAATCCATACAAAGGACTTGGACGATATGATGGGAGCAAATTCCCTGGTTACTTTGGTTAACCCCAAACTTAGAGAATATCTAGAACTAATGATACAGAATGGTGCTGGACAACTGACCCAACGCCCTACCTTCTATAAGGACTTGACAAGGCCTGCAGGTCCTCCCTGCAGTCTTCCTGGTTGATTTTCCTATCACTGTGGATGCCCTTAAAGTTGTCTCCAGAACTGCTTGAGAAAACCCAAATGCAGTGGCTTCTGGCCACATAAATGCTAACTGTAGAGACACCTAAGCTAGATTTATTGATCTCTGCAGCTGTACAAGAAATAACCCCACCATCTGTCCTCTGCATACACAGTCATAAGACAAAGAGTGTTGTAAAATGGTCAAGCTGCTTGTCCACTTCTTGTACAATGTAGCAGGGAACTGATAAAGCAGTGGGATCTGGCATTGCATTCCTCTGGCACTCCTATCTCTAAATTACATGTTTTGCTGACAGGAAACAAAGGTGACTATCTTGCTGTACTTTATCTATTCAGGTTTACACTTACTTGGGAATGAGGCCCATAAGAAACTTAGAACTCAAACTCTGGTGGTTGTAGGCATTAAACTACATCATCCATAGTGTTCTAATGTTAAACAAACCCAATATGTGGTTTGGGAACAGCATACAGCCAAAGTCTCAATAAGAAGTTGGGGAAATGAAAGCAGACAACCAGACCAGTTTCCAGCAACAGATAGCCAGAAGGTATATAAGTCCTTTTCTAGCCTACTTGTCCCCACTCTCTACCCTTGACAGACATCTCACCTCATCAATGAAAGGCAGAAAGAACGCAGGTTATTAACCTTCTACAAAAAAGAGCCATTTAAGAGGTCCTTTACACCAGAGTAGAAAGGGTTAGGATACAATTGCAGGCTTTTTCTAGCACCAAATAAAATGAAGGACATTAGGCCAATACTTGATCTCAGCAGCATGTATTCCTTCATTCCAGAACAATCCTTTTGTATAGTTATTGTACATGTGATCCTTCTCTCCTTGTTATAAGAAGAATTAATGTGGTGTTTGACTATCAAGATTCCTGCATCTGCAGAAAAGTCAGCAAAGAGTCCAGGAATTACTTGTGCTCCCAGTTATGGGCCAGTCCTTATCAATTCCTTACCCAACAATTTAGTTTCCCCTACCCTGCAGATTTCATACCAAATGAATGTTCATTATAGTAAAGCATGAGCATTTGCAAGAAACCAAGATATTACCTTAAATGGACATCAAGCATCTTGATGCTTCATCTACAGGAACTCTTGTCTCTCAGAGTCTCCACTCAGGTTGTTTCATTCCATAGGGATTGTACTGATATATTACAAAATCACAGCTGAAATCAGCATAGACTCTGATCATCATGAATTGCACACTGGTCATGACTTTTTGTGAGAAGTTTTTCACCAGGACATTTGTCTTCTCTTTAGTCTATAGAAATAATTGTATCCCATTCAGTTTCTGTGGAATTTTGCTTTAAGACCCTGTTCTACTGGTAAAGGACATTGCACGGTGCATTAACCTCGGTATACATGACGGTTTTGTTCATTACCAAATCTGTATGCCATCTCCATCACATTATGCTGTCCAAGGCTTGCAAGGTGCAAATGCATTAGTGGTCAAACACAACTCACATAAGTATGGAAACCACTTCTGACTACATATTTTTCATGTGTTGGTCATAGTTCACACATTTTCCCTTGGAGATGGGATGACACTACAACAGGAAGATGGCCTAGGATGCTTGTACATTTCAGGAGTTACAGTGTCACATCTTTTTGCTGGAGAGCAAGTTATTCACTTATGTTCACAGGCTTTCTGGACTCCTTTCTACAGGGAATGTTAGTTAAACATTGTGACAATATGGAAGTTATATAGTGAAGCAGCAAGCAAGGATGATGTGATCTTACTCACTGTATCAGGAAGTCATGAAAGTCTGGCAATAGAACCAACAATTCCAGCTGCTTCCTTATGATTGACCATGTTCCAGGGAAGGCATGTTCTGTTGTAGACAAATTAAACAGTTGTCATCTGATGACCTATTACTGGGTTTCTCAGCCACTTGATTGTATGAAAGCTATTCCATGTGTGGGACAAGGCTTTAGTATGATCTGTTTGCATTTCTAGCAAAACCAACTGCAAGAGCTATTTCTTCCATCACTTGTCTTCTGCTGATCTCCTCTATACTTTTATCACTTTTCTTTGTATGATAAAGTTCATACAAAAAGCCAGACTCCTTGAAACAGAATTATCTTGATAGTTCCTTTTTGACTCCAGCAGACACAGTTCTCTTTTTATTTTGTTCTAATTTATACTTGCAGGACAAAGCCCTTACAACTACATTCCAGCAGGATCCTTCTCTTTCATTTGTCCAGTCCTTTAGATAAACCTCACCCAGATGGCCATTTTCTAAAGAACATATCTAGCTTCATCACTTAGGATAAAACTGTTCTTTCTTGGTTGATTCTAGCCTTTTCAAACAGGATGGTGCAAATGATATCCTCTTTTCAAAAACCTTCTATCCAGACGTCTCACAAAGACAAATTAACCAGTTTTCTACCTTAGCTTTTGACAAGGTTATAGTCCTGTTTTCACATCTTATTCCTTCTATTGTGGAATACCTTTCTGAGATGTTTGATTCTGTTCTTAGTTACTGTCACTTTTGTGTTTAGGATGCAAATAAATGAGTCTTCGTGGGTTCTGTTCAAGCAGCTTTATTTTATACAAACACATCACTATAGATATTTACTGACTTTAGCTTAAGTAACTTGTATACGAACTAACAACTGTGATCATGCATACTCACCCTCTGGCTGCTTCTACAAAATGGCACTAGGGATTGCATGTGTCTGTAATTTATATGTGCATGCACAGCCTTGCATGCTTCTTAAAGATATTACACGCACACATTACACTCTGATCAACATCCTCTCTCTTTGAGAAATTGATCGTGCAATTTGTCATGAGATTATATGGCATGCAGAAATCACAGGTAATTTATAGACATGCATCATACAATACTAAGTACACACATACACACACACACACACACACACACACACATATATATATATATATATATATATATACACATAGATATATATATATATATACACATAGATATATATATATATATATATATATATATATATATATATATATATATATATATATATATATATATATATATATATATATATATATATATATATATACACATATATATATCTATATATATATATATATATATATATACACACATACACACACAAAATCAAGTCCACATTGCTATGTATTTCATACTAGGCTTAGAAACTCTTCCATATCCTGTGATATAAAACGGTGAATTACATTTAGCAACTGGGACAGTTTATGCAAAATGGTTGACCTGTGGAATGTTCGAATCACATTCTGGAACATAATCAGACTTTTGAACACATTCTGGTCTAGAAACTGTGTCTGACTCATTCTTTGATTTAGAGTTTGCATCACAGATACAATGTTGTGAGTGCAGTGATGATGATTCTGGTGCAGGAAGAAGATGTCTGCAATTCCTCCTATACTCCACACCCTCGGAATCTACCAAATAGGATCTTGGCTCGGCACATATGCCTTTAATCTGTCCTATTTGATCAAAACCTTTTGTCATCTGGATTTGTACCATCTCTCCTTCCTTCATTGGGTGAAGTAATCTGCTCGATCTGTCGTAACTAGATTTCTGGATATTATGCTTCTTAAACAATTGAGCCGTGATGATTTTGCTGTTCTTAGCTTTAGGCTGCAACACACTTGATGAAATAGGTAGCATACTTCTAGTTTGTCTGGAAAGCAGTCTTTCAGCAGGTGACCTAATAATATCATTACGGGGTATGTTTCTAAGATTAAGCAAATTCAGGAATGCATCGGTATTATCATGCTTTGACTTCTCAAACAACTGCTTTGCACTCTGCACTGCATGTTCAGCTAGACCATTGGATTGAGGATATTCAGGACTACTAGTGACATGTACAAAGTCCCATTCTTTTATAAATTTCTGGAACAAAACTGGCTAGTGAATTGAGTACCATTGTCAAAAGAAAAGTTTGTGTGGACTACCATGAACTGAGAAATGACATTTCAACTTAGTAATAACTCAGAAAGCTCAGAAAGTTACGTTCCCACACTGTGGAAAGTATCACATATAATTCCCCTCCACAAAGGCGGACCCTCCACAGAACTAACCAATTACCGCCCCATAGCTGTTCTCTCTCCACTCTCCAAAATACTAGAGAGATGCATACACTCTCAGGTCTCAGACTACCTCCTTACTAAAAACCTCCTTTCCAGTACTCAGCATGGTTTCTGACTAAACCATAGCACCACCACTGCCTTACTCTCCTTTACTAACACTATCCTTCAGCATAAAAGCAATGGCTATCTCTCCTCTGCTACTTTCCTAGACCTATCTAAAGCATTTGACATGGTCCCACACAAACAACTTATCTCTGTCCTCAGTAAACTATTCTTCTCTCAATCAGTCACTAACTGGTTTCAGAGTTACCTGTCTGACCGCCAACAATCCGTTGTATGGCAGAATGACATATCTCCCCAATTATCTGTCTCCATAGGGGTTCCCTGAGGATCCATCCTTGGACCCCTAATCTTCTCTGTTTACACCAATAATCTAGCCTCTGCCACCAAACATGGCACACTCATACAATACGCAGATGACTCAACCATCATCTGCTCAGCCCAGTCCCTACCCAAACTGCAAAATGTCACACAGGAAGCCTTTTCCTCTGTTGAAACTTGGTTATCCCGATGCCCAATTAATACTCAACCCAAACAAAAATAAACTACTCATCTTCCAACCCACCAAACATACTCAAAACAACTCTCACTTTAACATCACAGCAAAAGACAACACCACTATATACCCAACTGAACACACCAAATTGCTAGGAGTAGAAATTAACAATAAACTAAAATTTGACATTCACATATCCATGACCATAAAAAAAGTCCACAAAAAACTAGGAGTGTTATACAGGAATAAGCAACTTCTCACCAAAGCAGCAAGGATTTCAATAGCAAATTCCCACCTTATCTCCACCCTACTGTATGCCTATCCAATATATACCAACCTAAGGCAATGCGATCTAAACAAGCTAGAGACCTGCTACAACAAAATCGTCAAATTCACCACAGGGGCATCCTACCGTAGTCACCACTGTCTCTCACTTGCTGAACTGGGCTGGCTTGAACTCCCTCACCTCCTTCAGTGGTATCAACTCTCACTCGCCCACAAACTAGTAAACTATCCACTAAATGCCCCATCCCTCCAGAATCTATTCCAACCTTATCGCACCACCAGACCACTAAGATCCAGCAACAAAAATCACTTGCATTTCTCTAAAGCCAATAACTCTGCTGTGAAGCACTATCATCTTGCACCATAGCCAAATTATGGAACTCCCTTCCACCCACAATTACCTCCGTACCATCATGCACTCACTTCAAAACTTTACTAAAAGCACACCTAAAAATATGCTGGCTATGCCATTGCAACTCCCACTCTAATATCACCCACCCCATCCAACCACTACCTTTCTTTCCACTCCACTAATTACCTTGATTATAGCAAGCTCAGATGCTCATAAGCCTAGTACTTATTATACAGCAGGAACTTCTTCTTGTTACATTTGTTAATGTCTGTTATGTACTTCACAGATAAAGATTCTAGTTGTCTATTGATGTACTATGTTCTTCATCTGTAAATATGTTGTAAGTAATTGCTATGTTAAATTGTTAATTGCTATGTAATCCAATGTAACTACTGTCTGTTTATTTTAACTGTGGAGCTTTTCTCCCCGGGCCTCCACTGAAAATGTACCTACGTCCAGTCGGACACTCCCGGTCAACAAATGTAAATAAATAAATAAATAATAACAGCAGTTGAGGTTAAGATTGGTAGAAGATCAATCTTCAAACCAATTAGAATAAAAGTCTACCAAAACCAAGTAGTGTTGATTGTTCCACTCAAAGATATCAGTTGCTACTGTAGACCAAGGTAGTTCAGGAATTGGACTTAGCTAAAGCAGTTCTCTTTGCAAATGCGGTCTAGTTCAATTGCATACTGAACAAGAAGAAAGAACTCTATCAATGTCTTTTGATAATGAAGGCCCAAATACTAATTCTCTTGCTCTTCCCTTAGTGGATGATGAACCTGGGTGACCACGATGCAAAATATGAATATAGTCTTCTTGTAAGGAAGCAGGAACAATAATTTTAGGACCTTTGGAAATAATGCCATCTTCCATCAACAATTCATCTGTGTAAGGAAAATACGCTTGCACCTCAAGTGATACACTAGATTGCTTTGATGGCCATCTGACATTAATGCAGTGATTAAGCTTTTGTGAAATTGGATGAGTCTTTGTGTGATCTCTTAACTCATCAAGCCTAGTGGTGGAAAAATTATGCACTGACATCACATCAAATATGAAAGTCTCAGCATCAAGCTGTTCTGTTGTACTTCTAGGCAGTCTAGATAAGGCATCAGCCAGATAGGGCAATTTGCCTTTAATGTACACCATTTTGAAATTGTACTTGAAGTTTTGCAGTTTGAGCATCATTCTTTGTAATCTCACTGGAGCAGAATGCATAGGCTTCTTTGGAATATTAACTTGAGGTTGATGATCAGTTTCAGTCTAATAGCTCGACCATAAATATAATTGTGAAACTTGGAACATGGAAATATTACTGCCAAAAGCTTTTTCTCAATTTGAGCATACTGCATCTCGGTTTGAGTTAGTGTTCTCGATGCATAGGCTACTGGTCTGCCCTCTTGAAAAATAACTGCACCTAGGCTAAATTTTGAAGCACCACAGGAATGAATAACTGGTTTGTTCCCATCATAGTATCTTAACATAGGTGTGGTGGCAGTTTTCTGCTTAACGTCATCAAATGTCTTCTGATGATGTCCCAACCATGACTTGCAACATTTTTGCATGTTAGCTCTCTTAAAGGTGCTGTCAGCTCACTGAAGCCTGGTATAAATTTGCCTAAATAGTTGACCATAACCAAAAAACACTGTAAACCTTGTGCATTGTCTGGTGCTGATATCTCAAGAATAGCTGCTTGCTTGGGTGGGTCAGGTGTCAAGCCTGTATTTCTAAACAAATGTCTTATGTACGTAACTTCTTTAAGTCTGAAGTTATACTTAAGAGGATTGAGCTTTAAATTTATTTCACATGCTCCATCCAGAACTTTCTTGAGGTTTCTGTTATGCTCTGCTTCACCATTGCCTCCAACTAATAGATCATCTACTATTATGGCAGAAGGATAACGTGAAACAAATTGTTCCATTGCACACTGGAAGACTTCACTTGCAAAATGTATTCCAAATGGCATCCTTGGAATCTATATCTGCCAGAGTACCAAAAGTAATTAGAAATGTGGATTTGCAATCAAGCACCACTTGCCAAAATTTACTCTTTGCATCCAAAACAGAAAATACAGTGGTATTCGGTATTAGAGCTGCAACTTCTTCAACTGTGCGCATTGGATGATATGGTCTTTTTAATGCTTTGTTCAAATCTTTGGATCAGTGCATATTCTGATTGCATCTAAGCCTTTTTTATGAGCGGCTACCATGGATGACACCCATTCAGTTGGTTCTGTGACTGGACAAATCACACTTTGCTGTACCATTATATCCAACTCAGCTTTAACTATTTTTCATAGCTATCAGAACTCTTCTTGCTGGTCTAACTACTGTAATGATCTCTGGGTCTAACTTCATGGAATGCACAATTGGAAGTTTGCTCAATTTGTCATTGAAAACATCAGCATACTCTGAGAAAATGGCTTAGGAAAAATTGGAACTATACTCACATGATGAACTTCTTTAACAAAAGGACGCAAGTTCATTCTTAAACTATCTCTGAGACCTAATATATATTGCACTGGTTGGCGGACTACATAGAATAACAAGTTGTAACAGTTTTGGGCCAGATAACATGAAAGTATCACTGAACCTTCAGTATGAACTTCTTCACCTCCATACACAACAAGTCTCACACTGCTGGTTCCATTGAGTTGTTCTTTAGTTCTCACTCTTGCAAATGTGTCTGCTGATATAACATTATAATTTGACCCAGTGTCTACTTTGAACTCTGGATTTTCCATTAATCTGGACCATGCAAAACACTTCAGTCCTTGTTAATAAGTTTACTGCATCAACTCTTTCTCCAAGCACTGATACACCATCTACGTAGAAAGCTGGCTGTTTCAGCTCTACCTGATCAACTTGCTTTTTTGTGCAACCTTTCTTTACAACTGTTCAAAGCTTATTTGATTTGCATAACTTTTCGAAATGGTTTCATTTTTTACACTCGTGACACTGTTGACCAAATGCTAAGCACTTGTCTCTTTTAGACTCATGATTCGCATCACAATTGCGACAGTTAACAATAAAGCTAAATTTGTGTTTTGCTGATTCATGTTTGTGTTGCACTGAGCTGGTGGTGGAGCTTGCACTTTTTCTGGAACTTCCTAGAAAACCTTGTGGCTTATTTGGAAACCCTGTAGCTAGGACATGCTTAGGCCTGTTCTTGTTTGCCATGTGTTGCATACTATCTAGGTTTGCTCTGGAGCTCACTGAAACCATGCTCTTGTCACTTGCAAGCATACTCGTGTGTCTTTCTGTCACCTCATGGATCTGACAAATCTCTGTTGCCTTGCTCAGTGTTAAATCACTGTCATGAAGTAAAATATTTCTCACAGTAGCACTGTTAATACCACATGCAAGCCTATCCTTTATCAGCTCATCTTTTAAGTCACCAAAGCAACACATTTTAGTTCTGTTTCTCAAGTCAGTTATGTAAGCTGCAAATGCCTCCCCTGGTTTCTGATCTGTTGTGTAAAACAAATGCCTCTCTAATGTAATATTCATCTGAGGGTTGCACATTTCTCTAAACTTGCACGTCAAGCACTCAGGAAACTTCCTTAATTCAGTTTGCACAACAATATGGGAGTCTGCACCATTTCCTTCATACACTGCTGGTGCATACACAAATGAACACTCTCTATGGCCTCAGAACCTGCTAGGTTTTACAAAATGAATGCCCTGGTACGTGCATCTCTATCTGCGTAAACTGCTTGTATGAAAATATTGTACTGTTGCTCAAATATTCTCTAGTTCTCTGCAATATTCTGATCAAACACAAGTGGTTGTGGTTTTTGAAATCCCTCTCCATATTAACACATATCAGTGAAGGATCTTGCAACTATGCACGAATACACACACATACACATGTGCGTAAGGAAAGGACATAAACAGTAATTGCTTAATGCCTTTGTGTTCTGAACTTATACTTTCTTTCATTGAGCTTATCGGAATTATGCAAATGAATGAGCTTGTAGTAACTGGATTTTGCGAAATAAACTTCTCAAGCGTTTTGATACTTTGCTGAACTTTCCAAAATAACTTCTCCGACATTTTGATACTTTACAGAACTTTGTGAAATAGCTTTTCAGGCTGTTCAATGCTTTACAGAGCTTTGCAAAATAACTCTTCAGACTTCTCGATGCTTTATAGAATCTTTTATTGGTAAAGGCAGAAATGCTAAAGTCATTTTGTCATCACTCACTATACTTTTGGAATTGGTAAAGGCAGAAATGCTACAGTCATGAGCAATCACCTATTAAAATCATCACTTTAAGAAACATTTGAGAACTTTACTATGCAACTGAGCAACTCACAAGTGCTGTAATCTCTTGTAATGTTGTCATTTACAAGAAAATTCTTATCAATGCAAGAAACATATCAAGCAACTATACAATGCAGATAAATTGAACAGCTGTTGTCTAAAATTCAATAGCTTTCGAAGTAATTGCACTTTGTGCATAGCTGCATACAGCACACTGAAATGTCTCCAAAATGGTGGTACCTTGCTAGACAACTCTTTAAAGAACAAGAAGCACTCTGTAATGGCGGCACGTTGTGAATAGACACACCCAGCACCAGAACTTTTCTTCGAAATAACTAAGCTTTGACTGGATTGCATGAAATAGTTGCACTTTGCACACAATGAACTCTTTGAAATACATGCACAGTAATAAGCACAAACTGCAAGCACTTTTACACACTCTGAGATACTTTGAATAACGTTAATTACACCCTTGATACAATACAAAGTCATAGTTATGCCCAAACACAGCACTTTGCCCAAAACACATGCAGTCACCTTGCTTTATTTTTGCTTAATGAACCCTTTTCTTTTCTTATTATATTCATTTTGCTTGTTTAAGCCCTTTTTCATGCCCAGTGTATTTTTCTTGTGCCCGTTTTATTCTAAACCTGCTCAACTCTGCCTTAAACACACTTGTTTTGCTTAAACATGCTTGTTTTTTGCTTTACTGTTAATTGTTTCATCAAATACTTTTATCTTAAACATTTTCTTTAGTTAACAGCATTTTTTGTACTTTCCGCTTGCCTGATAATGCAATTTGTGCTCTTGTAATAGCCCTTTTTGCCTTCTTTCGCATTGAGTAAAACATTTGTACTATTTCTCATTACCTTTGATTCTTTCTGGTTATGTTTCTACTCTTTTCTGTCGGTTTTACCTTCGCTGTCGTCTTTACATGTCATGGCTACTAATATTCTTCTCTCTTCCATCCCAGTTCTGACACCATGTCACTTTCGTGTTAGGACATGAATAAATGAGTCTTCATGGGCTCTGATCAGGCAGCTTTATTTTACACAAACACATCACTACAGTGGCTTACTGACTATAACTTAAATAACCTGTATACAAAGTAACAACTGCAATCATGTATGGTCACTCTCTGGCTGCTTCTACAAAATGGCACTAGGGATTGCATGTATTTGTAATTTATACATGCATGCATAGCCTCAAATGCTTCTTAAAGATATAGCATGCACAAAACACACTCTGATCTACAGTTACTCTTGCATTAAAGTCATTTTTCAGCTATCTCCAACTTTCATTCAGGAGTAGACTGTACCCACACAGGAAAACTAGCTTGCACAGTGAGAAGCACTGCTTAGAATTACAAACCAGATACTCCTGACTTTGCCCTATATTTAAACTGAAACTGTCTAATCAATAAAAAAGGGCCTGTTGCCTTAGAGATGAACTTTCCCTCTATCTTCATTATCATTTTGGTCAATACGAACATCCTGAGGCAATGTAGGAATTGCCTCATGTTTACTGACAGCAAGCTAATTCTCAAACAAACTGATAAGGTATGTGAGAAATGTAATTACACAGTGTTAGTGGAGGCAAACCCCTCACATAAAACCACTCCTAATGTCAGTCAGGTAGTCAGTAGTACACACATTACACCCATCACACACAGCATGAAGCATGCACATAGACCCACATACACTGAGGCACTAAAATGTAACCTTCCTAAACCCAAAAGACATTCTGGATGAAACACACATAACAAATAAATACCCTCAGCAGCCCCAAATGCAGTTGTTGAAAACAACACCCACATCAACACATACAGGTACAGTTTGTGGAGCCTCTACTTCTAAGCCCATAAGGCTAGCCACCACACAATTGGAGACTCCATTGTGAGACACACTGATGTCCCTCTCACCAAGCTAAGTAAGGAGGTAGTCACGGTCAGTTGCTTATTGGGGGCCAGGATCTGCTATATTACACACACATGCATTGCATTACATTGAACAACAATGGCCAGTATGACTCAGTCATAGTCCATGTGAGTGTAATAAATTACCTGAGACATACCTCCCTAGACTATATGAAGATAGTCATCATGGAGCTCTTGGAATGTGTCCCAGGCTGGTCTGAACCTAACATTGAGCAGCATTCTATCTTACCCAAGGATGATGCCGCACTACGAACAGAAAATGACTGACTTTAATAATTGGCTTACTTTCTGGTGTCATTCTAAGGGGCTGCAATATTTGTCAGCTTGGAAGGAGATGGTGTGCATTCCTTATCTTTAGGCTGGGGTTTCTGGTATTAGCTAAAGCACTGTCCTTCCCTCCAGTTCCTTTTTAGGAATTGCCAGAGTGACAATACTTTCAACTCAGTAAATCAAAACCAAGAAAATCTAAAGGCGTTACTGCTCGATGCTAGGAGTCTAAAGAGGAAACTTCACTCCCTGCAAGCTATCCTCACCTTAGAGAATGCTGATATCTGTGCAGTTAGTGAGACATGGTTTAAAGCCATGGAGAGCACCCCGACTGTACAAGGTCGTAATGCCTTCCACACATTTATACCAGCTTACTACACAGACAGGGATTAAAGGTGGAGAAGTCTTTATCTGTATCAAAAATAAATAAATATACCTTAAGTCTAGTCAAACAGGATGATGCACTTAAGCTTCTCCATGTTCAAATCACCATAGGCAAAATCCCATACCACTTCCTTGCAAACTATAGGTCCCCCCTCTATGACCCAGGAAACTCATAACATGTATTTCAGCTTAACGGAAAAAATAACCATCCTAATTAAAGACATAGGTGCAAAGTCAGGGATGAATTTCCTGTTCCCCATCCAATTGTCCAAGTTACACTTCAGTTGAGTTAGGGAAGAGCTCTTCTTCAAATGGATGGCGAGCTTGTTCCAGAGACAGATAGTATCTGGGATACATACCTTTCTCTCCAGCAGATCCTATTTATATCACATGTAAGAGTTAAGTCTTTGGAATGGGTAATACTGGTGCTCTTTGTTTTGCATATATGGAGGATGTCCATTAGGATAGTGTCTGACTATGCATTGTATGCAAGGCATAGATCTCCCCTCAACAGACTGTAGAAGACAGAATACAGGAACAGAGCATTGAGGCTGTCTATAACAATCAAATGACAAATATAGTGCAATGAAATCTGAAAAAAAAAACCTGAATCATAAGGTAAAGTTTAGTTCTGAGGTTCCTGTTAGAAAGTACTGTGTGAAATATTACATACAAATACATGGAATATTATCATATGCTGAAGCTGTGAAAAAGTCATTGCTTAATCTTCCATGGTCTAACAAGACTAGTTTTTAGCAGAAATTCAAAACCACATACATACTGAAACATCCATTCCTGAGATGCACCAGAAAAAAAAAAAAACTAACCTCCAGGCCCAATATGCTCAAACCCTCTACTAACAAAACTTTACTAGTGAGTGTAGACTCTATAGTAAGATGCACAGAATCAAATCTCAGAAGCATGGACAAAAATAGTGTGATAGTGAGTTGTTTATCAGCTGCCAAGAACTCCAGTGTTTCAAGGGCCATCATGACCCTTAAGATGAATAAGTATGATTAGCACATGGTGGTGGTCCATGTGAGAGTAAATGCCCTGGGGGTGCAAAACCCAGAGAGATATGTAGAGAAAAATTTCTGAGTTCTCCATTCATGCCACAAAATACTAGAAAGATCCTTCCTTCTCCAAGAATTATATACAGATATTAAGAAAAGATGACTGGTTTCATCAATTAGCCAGTTAACTGGTGTCATTCAAGGGTCTCCAGTATGTGTCAAGGTAGGATCAGTTGATGTGCAGTCCTACTTACTTCATAATGCCAGCTTTTACCTCTCATTCCAGGGCTTCCCATACTGGCTAAAGCCTTTGCTGCCCCATAGTGTCTTTTTATGTAGATTCCAGCTAATGGATCTTCCAACCTAAGAAACAAAACAAATCAAGTGACAGGTGACGCCACCCAACTGTTGGAGTCTAACTTATAACTTAGCAGACCATGGAGCCCTCTTTTATTTGGAGCACAATCACGTGTGTATTATTTCTGAAACTGTGTTTAAAAGTTCAGAATTACCTCCCCTCAATACCAGGGATTTGTGCCTGCCACTCCTTTAGACCTGATGGAAACTGCTGTGGAGTATCCATGTTTGTTAAAGAGCACATTACCTTGAGGCAGAATCCTAGAGAATCTGTTGCATATGCTCTAAATAAAAACAGCTACCAGAACATAACATGTTACATGGCCCCCTTGATGGATCTCAGAAACCATGTCCAATTCATAAATAGTCTGATGAAGTCTGACTTTTTAGATGAAAGACCTTACTCTGGTTTTATCATTTTTATAAATAAAAGTTTCTTCAGTGATCTTCACTGGTGTGGAATAGCAGTAATTTTATTTTAATTTGTAAATATATTGAGTGAACTTCAAATACACCAAAAAGCAATCATCTTGGGTGAATTTAACTACCTGTCAATAAACTGGAAGATTTATAACTCAGATGTAGGCTCTGCTGAAAATTTCCTCAATTTCATAAACGAGAATTCCTGGTATCAAATAATCAACCCACTAGGGGACAAAATATTCTTGACTGGATCCTTACAAATATCCCACTTCTGTGTCCTTCCCAAGTCAAGTCTGACCACAAACACTTGTAACCTTCAAAATGTCCAAACCATCAGATGCAAATATCAGTATTCAAATGTACAAATCCCTACAATTCTATGATGAAGTCTCCAAGGTGAAGTATAGCTGTCTCCCCCAAAATTGTTGACTCAGCACTTATGCAAATAAATTCCATGTTGACCTAGAAAACTGTATTAATCTGACAGTCCCTACCAGAACTAAACAAAAGAAAGTGTAAAAGTAAACCAGAGTAAACCAGACTGGTGGGCCACATGATGTAAATACTCAACACAGTAGAATTCAATAAAACTCCATAGAGTTGTTTAAAGAGAAAGAAGGTTTTTAATTGTTTCACTGATTTGAAAAAAAAATACAAAAAAAGGAAAAAAAAAAAGCTTCTTTGAGTATATAGCAAAAGTAAAGACTCACAAATCAAGGTAAACATCAAAAAGTTATGGACAGAAAACAAAGGAATTGCATAAATATAGGCTGGCGTTGGAAGCTAAGGATAATTACAAATCTTTCTTTACATACATCACAAAGTTATGAAATAACACTCAACATTGCTTTGAACTTATTCATAATAGCACTACCAGTTGGTATTGCAAATATATTAATAAATAAATTCAGTTTTAATTTCACCTCAGAAACATCTATACAAAACTTAAATAGCATTAAGCTCCTCAAACCCCTAATCATCACTAAAACATACTTGCTAAACGTACTCCCCAGAACAACAAAACACATCCTGTATTGGACCTGATAACATATCAGGCTGCCTGCAGAACAGCACTAAACATGCGTTGGTGGACCCACTCCTACAACTATTCAACCTTAGCTTATGTACTAGCTTTGTCCTTGAAGTATGACACACAACAGTTGTGATGCCACTTCACAATGACGGCCTCACCATGGATCCCAGAAACTGAAGACTCATCAGGCTAAGTAGCTTTATCTGCAAGGTCAAGAAACAGCCTATAAGCTGACCTGATAAATGACAATATTAAAAATTTTGTGAGACCTAACCCCTAGTTTGGCTTTCTTAAGGATAGATTCCTGTCTAATGAATCAGGTATTTTTTGAGAAGGTAAAGGAAACCATGGATTGTGGTTAGCACACCTTGACCTAACCAAGGCATTTGATGCCATACCACATAATAACATCATTAACCAGTTAAATGCACTCCAAACTGACCAATATGTTATTAGCTGGATAGCAAATTGACTGAGGGAGAAAACCCACATAGGAAGGGCAGAAGTCACATCCTCAGAGTGACTGTGAGGGTATCTAGTGTGGTCTCACAGTGATCTGCACTTTGGCATATACTTCTGTGATCTCTGAATCAAAAATGAGATCTCTGGTTAACCAAGTTTGCAGCATCATGCTCAAATCTCCTTGTGATATGCGGAAGCTACAACATGAACTTACATATGTTCATAGCTGGTGCTCAGACAGCGAGCTAAAACTAAATGCTAAATAATGCAATATTGTTGCATTTGGTAAGCACACATACCACCCAGCTTATAGAATAGGCAACACTCCACTCCAAAATGAAGATGTTGTGAGAGACCTTGAAACATGGGTATATAATTCTCTTTCTTTGATCAGTGGTAAGGAAATCCGGTACTTATGTATTATCGCAACCACGCTTTTGCGGCAGTCGCTAGTATGCTTTCTCACTTTTTCCATGCTCTGCTGTGTATGCAGCTGAACCATGGAACAATTATGCACAGAAAATCCATCTCAACATAAAAATAATCATTTTAGTCATAAACTGCTTTTCCCAACGACGTATTACCGCAATCAAGTACATTATAATACCGAATCTTTTGTTTTTTTCCACACTGAACGATCCCATATCAAATTCAAAATCCACACAGCATATAGTGGGTTGGTCTTTACTTAATCAGATCAGTCAGTTAGTTAATAACTCTACTAGTGTAATATATATTAAAAGATTTGATCCATAGTCTGACTTTTGTATTTTTGCTTCTGACCTGCTTTCTTGTCCTCCCTCCCAAGACTGTACATGTAATAGTTAAAGACGTTTTTAAAATGCTCTGTGGAATTGCATACAAACACGGGAAACTGCCTTTTACTTCATGAAATGCATTGAAATGTAGGTGTTACACTGCAATGCATTAACAATAAATTTGAATTATTTTCTTAAATTTAAATCAATTTTAAATCATATTAACACATGTAGTATTAAACTCCAAATACAAACAATGAGTATCTTATAACGTGTGGTAGCAATACTAACAGGCCAAACCTGTGGTTGCAATAATTACAGGCCACAGAGAAAGCTTGATACAGAGAGTATTATAGAGGGAGATATGTGAGGATGTATTGTTTGTAAAAGAAAAATGAAATTAAATGTTCATGTCATGCTCATAACTATGTGCATCCTGAGTTAGCTTGTGGTTAAGCTGCATGCAAAGTGGAGCATGGAAGAAAATAGCGAGAAAGCGTTCTTGACTGCCACGAAGGCGTGGTTGCAATAATACGTGTAAGTACCAGAAATCCTTAGATCCAGAAAAGTCCACACCCCTTTACATTTCACACTGATATGGCCCATCACTGAATGCAGTACCACCCCCCTTCACACACACACACACACACACACACACACACACACACACACACACACACACGTTTGGACCAAAAAGATTCAAGACAAAAAAGATCATGGGCGTAAAAGAACTGTATACAAGAGAGGTTGGAGGCTTTGTCCCTGTGCTCATTGTCCTATACAGTGTGTAGGGATGATATGTGCTTCACCTCTTAGAAAAACAAAACAAAAAAAAACTTTCATAACATTACCACTATACAAGACACTCAAAACATGCTTCACATACACCAGCACACATTAAATATATCCCCATCGTTAGTCTTTATTCAAACCCTAACTGGCAAACACTCACACACACATACTCACACACATAAAGACAGAACGTTTTGTATAACTAAACGTTTCAGCATTAAAATGTAAACCCACACGTTCTGCCATCAAAAGCATTCCATCTTTTTCCTTTCAGCACCACCAGCTCTTGGCAAAGAGAGCCTTTGATGAATTTCCCAAGCATTCTACTCTGTTAGGAAGTGACCGACAGAGTGAAATGCACCAGTGTGGACATAAGCAGAAGTATGTATGAAAGGACATGACTGGTAAATTGTTTTGGATTATTTATTACTTTTAATGTGTGCCTGATTTACAAATCTTCCTTTGACGGAACATGGGCATTATGGTATTTATGCTTTATAAGAAGTAATTGAAAAGAAAAAAGAAGCTGACCTGTAGAAAAATACATTGTATTCTTTTGCTGGATGTTTTGTAACTTTTGCTGAAGACCACCATCCATGTGAATAATATTCCATTAATTAAAAGAGCAAGATATATATAACACATTCAGCTTTCCTAGCCGTGCAACTTTCCAACCCTGGGAATTTCAGGGAGAAATGAAGGAGGAAATTATTCTAAAGGTAAATGTGTCTGCTAGTCTAACTTACTTTTTGAAGTCTGCAGAGTTGCTGGAACAGAAGCAGGGTGTTGTATTGTTTATCTGATCTGAAAATAAATAACACAGAACAACAAAAGTAGAAAGAACCTCAAAGCTATTACTTTGAGGGAAAATGACATAAAATAATAATGGCAAGACTGTAGGCAATCATGTTGGATGAAGAAAACAGTATGAATCAATATTTTGACCATGCATCTATTTTTAAGATTTGTAACAAGGATAGAAGACAAAGTTGTTTTGCTTGCTTAGAAGACTTTTGGGGGCATGAAGCAAAATTTAATATCTATTATCAACAACTTTATCAAAAATGTTCAAATTCTCACAGCTTCACCTGCAGAAATGACAAGTACTATGCGTACCAGACCCAAAACAAAGGTACAAGAGTTTAAAGAGATTTAAGGAGCTGGTTCCATCCTTACAAAAATAAATGTATTCATTCATTAAAACCAGAGCAAGTACGCACATAGCTACCAGACTACGGAACGTCGTTTAATTGTTCGTGTTATTTACTAGTCATTTCCTTGTTTATTCATAGAGTTTTTTCATGTCATTACAATAACTATATATCTTACATAATAGAATTCTTTAATGTATTTACTTCTTGGTGATAGGAAAGATCTATATAAACTCTTCAACGATAACCTCCACACAAAGGAAAAAGATCAGATTAACACAGAAAAAGTGCATTGTTTTATACTTACAGAATAATAATACATCAATAAGGGCATGCAGTGCAAAGACAGAATAGACAAGGCACTTACGTAAAATATTGCAAGTACTAAATAACAGTAATATAAATGTGCTACAGGCAGTTAAATGCATCAGTATAAAAAATGTGCGGCAAAAGCATTGAAATGATTCAGAGTATCCATAACCAACACGTTCATGCATTGAAGTAAAAATCCAAATGTACAGTTCTTTTTTTTTCTGTATAGTGGCAGGACCATTACTACAAAACATTAAGTATGTAAGAATAACCTGCACTGGCTGAAACAGGTTGATTTTTTCACTCTAACAAGCTGCTGTAATCATTCACAAAAGGCTAGTCAGGAGATCCCCCTAAAGAGATGAGTTAGATGGCTGAGCTTGGTTACTTATGATGTTAGGGTGGCTGGACTTAAGTCTCTGGGGGGAAACATTTACATGTGGATGTAAAACGGAGAAGAAGAAGGTTATGAATGGATGTCAGGTCACTGATCTCCCTGAATGCCACAGGAGATCATGGGTGCAGGGCCACTGTGGAGAAAGTTTTGTCACCTAGATTAAGCAGAGTCTTATGTCTTAAAGGGGAAATAACATAATTGTCATTTGTTGTATGCTTACATTTTTCATCTGGAAAAAACTTTGATTGTTGTAGTTTCATGGAATAACCTTGTTGACAATTTATGGAAAAGCGTGTGTGTGTGTGTGTGTGTGTGTGTGTGTGTGTGTGTGTGTGTGTGTGTGTGTGTGTGTGTGTGTGTGTGTGTGTGTGTGTGTGTGTGTGTGTGTGTGTGTGTGCATGTGTGTGTGTATGTGTGTGTGTCTGTGTGTGTGTGTGTGTGTGTGTGTGTGTGTGTGTGTGTGTGTGTGTGTGTGTGTGTGTGTGTATGTGTATGTGTGTATGTGTGTGTGTGTGTGTGTGTGTGTGTGTGTGTGTGTGTCTTCTGTGTGTATATGTATATGTGTGTATGTGTATGTGTGTGTGAGTGTGCGTGTGTGTTTGTGTGTGTATGTATGTGTGAGTGTGTGTGTTTGTGTGTGTGTCTGTGTGTATGGGTATGTGAGTGTGCATGCATGTGTATGTGTGCATGCATGTGTGTATGTGTATGTGTGTGTGTGCGTGTATGAGTGTATGTGTGCATGTGTGTGTGAGTGTGTGTGTGTGTGTGTGTGTGTGTGTGTGTGTGTGTGTGTGAGTGTGTGTATGTGTGTGCATATATGTATGTGTGTGTGTGTGTGTGTGTGTGTGTGTATATATATATATATGTGTGTGTGTGTGTGTATGTGTGTGTGTGTGTGTGTGTGTGTGTGTGTGTGTGTGTGTGTGTGTGTGTGTGTGTGTGTATGTGTGTACATGTGTGTATGTGTTTGTATGTGTGTGTGTGTCTGTGAATGTGTGTGTGTGAGTGTGTGTGTGTATACATGTGTATGTGTGTGTGTATATACATGTGTGTATGTGTGTATACGTGTGTGCGTATGTGTGTGTATGTGTGTCCATGTGTGTGTGTGTGTGTGTATATATATGTGTGCACGTGTGTGTGTCTGCATGTGTGTGTGTGCATGTGTGTATGCGCATGTGTATGTATGTGTATGTGTCACGTATGTGTATGTATATGTGTGTGTGTGTGTGTGTGTGTGTGTGTGTGTGTGTGTGTGTGTGTGTGTGTGAATACGTGTTTGTGTGTATGTGTGTGAATACGTGTATGTGTGTGTGTATGTGTGTGTGTGTGCATGTATGTGTATGTGTATATGTGTGTATGTATATGTATGTGTATGTGTGTGTGTGTGTGTGTGTGTGTGTGTGTGTGTGTGTGTGTGTGTGTGTATGTATGTGTGTATGTGTGTGTGTGTGTGTGTGTATATGTGTGTGTGCATGTGTGTGTGTGTGTGTGTGTGCGCATATGTATGTGTATATATTTGTACGTGTGCATGTGTTTGTGTGTGTATGCATGCGTGTCTGTGTATGCGTATGTGTATGTATGTGTGCATGTGCGCGTGCATGTGTGTATGTATGTATGTGTATGTGTGCATGCACGTATGTGTGTATGTGCATGTATGTGTGTGTGTCTGCAAGCATGTGTGTATCTGTGTGTGGGCATATGTGTGTGTGTGTATGTGTGTGTGTGTGTGTGTGTGTGTGTGTGTGTGTATGTGTGCATACACGTATGTGTGTATCTACATGTATGTATATGTGTGTATGCGTGTGTGTGTGTGTGTGTGTGTGTGTGTGTGTGTGTGTGTGTGTGTGTGTGTGTGTGTGTGCATGCATGTATGTGTGCATGTATGTGTGTTTGTGTGCATATGTGTGTATGTCTGCATGTGTGCGTATGTGTGCATGCATGTGTGTGTTTGTGTGTGTATATGTGTCTGTGTGTGTGTGTGTGTGTGTGTGTGTGTGTGTGTGTGTGTGTGTGTGTGTGTGTGTGTGTGTGTGTGTGGTGGTAATAAACAAGAACCCATAGTTTGAAAATCAATGTACATGAAGCAAAGTCAGTGCATTCTGCTTTAGACAACTATTCTGCTTGCTAAGTGCTCTGTGGTAATGTTCTGTAGATAGAGACAGAACAGCTTGAGTTGGTAACTAAACAGGATATAAATGGCCAGATGAAGTACTCTAGACATGTGAATTTCCATATTTAACTTGCAGCAGTAAGACACCACCTTCAATTGCCAACCTACACTCAGGTGTAAGAAAAAGATGAAATGTAGGTCAAAGTTTTAATTATTTATAAGTTTGAGTGAAATAGGATCAAGACACTGTCTCTCTGTATTTCTGGTGTCAAACCAGACATCCAGTTTCTTGAAATGGATTATTCAATAAGTATCCCATCATGACTGTTACTAAGTAAACTAAAAGAGAGGTACTCTTACTGTTTTATCTGAGATTCCAAAATAAAAAAAAAAAATAAATAAATAAAAAAAAACACTTTGGATGTCTTTAGGGTGAATGTAGGTCTTCTGTAGCCAGCTTACAGTTTACTTTGACATCATAAACATTTTTTGGGTGAAGACATCAGACTCATCAATCTACAATAGGCTGTGTGTAAAAATATTTAATAAATTAATAAACGCTTAAATTAAATGACCCCACAGTGAATCCTTTTGGATACCTGTACCGATGGATGCAAAATCTGATAAGAAGGTACCACTCCTAACTCTTAGTGACCCATGCTTCAAGTAGCATTAAAACATGTAGACAGGACCATCAGTGAACCCCATCTGCTGTAGAGCATGTAGACAGGACCATCAATAGACCCTATCTGCTGTAGAACATGTAGACAGAACAATCAATAATCCCCATCTGCTGTCAGTGAATAAAAAGAGACTGATGTGCAGTTCAAAAGGTTGCTGTCAAGCTTACAAACACTACCTTGTCATTTTGCTTGACTCCATATTTCAAAGTTTTACAGGATTGATTGCTGAACGTATAGGTCCATAGATTCATAGATTAGTATTAGGCTAACTGCCCTTGCAAGCCATTTTAAGCCTAGCCAATTATCCCCTGTGAAATTTAAACCCTGTACCTTGTGTTTGTAAGGCAAACACCTTAACCATTAGGCCACCCTCCAAACCCTTATGCATGCCTTACTTGCCCTTAAGAAGTTTGATTACCATAAGCTGTGCTGATGGCTGATATTATTTACTTCTCATATATTGATCAGGACAATTTTTGAAGGGTTTCATTACCAGGTTGCATGTAATGTGGATGCAGTTCAAATCATCAGTTACGCTTGCATGAGATGCAGCTTCCGTATTTCTGTTTCTGTCACATTGCTGGCTGTGCCTTCTGATTTTTTTCTCTATGGCTGTATAACCGTGGCTTTAGTAGATTTATATATATATATATATATATATATATATATATATATATTTATGCATATGCATTATATATATAGATTACTATCAGATATTCAAATGTCAAAACAAATTCTGACCAGTTTTCCAGTGGGGAAAATGACATATTCCTTTTACTTGCCTTACAGTGCTCTAAACACTGCCAGTACTCATTTTCAGTCAAATGAACTGTCAGTCACATGAGTGTCAGTCAAATGAGGTTTCAGTCAAATGAAGGTAACCCATATATATATATATATATATATATATATATATATATATATATATATATATATATAAAACTGCTATGGGGAGGCCATGTTTTTACACAGGCTAGCTAAAGCTTGGAATGACATACCTCAAAATGTACTCAACGCTAATAATTCTACCAAGTTCAAGCAACTGCTGAGGGAACATGTAAATAACAATTGGATTTGCTCCTGCACTAACCCAGGACCCAGGTTAACTGCTCTAAATAATTAAGAGTTCTCATAGCACATATAATTTTCTCCGTACTCGTTCCTATTCCTCCTTTAAATTGACCCCCCATGCTATAATCCTTCTCCTCCTCCTGTGTAGCTGCCTGCCTGTAGGCCTTCCTTTGTGTCGATCACATTAACCCAACACTTTCCTAGTCCGTGTACTTTCTATCTTTTTGTTCGATTCCTTTCCTATGGTACATACCTAAACTAGTTTTATATATTAATTCTCTTTTTTCTTCTATAATATGTACTTCATGTGTGATTTTTAATATGTGTCCTATATGAACTTTATACTCAACATATTTATTTTATATTAATATTTTTTTTCTGTTACAATATTGTACTCTGTGGAGCTTTGTTCCCCAGGCCTCCCCTGAAAATGGGCTATTTTAAGCCCAGTCGGACTCTCCCAGTAAAGAAAGAGATTTTATATATTTTTTTCATGTGGACAAAGTTTTGATTTTTTTGGAGTTTCATCTAGAGCTAAAGCAACAGTTCATACTGGAACCTTTTGAAAGATGTTTTTGAAGACTGACAGTACGATTAAATGTATTTCCCAGTCTTGAAGGTGTTCGTGCAAAATACATTTTTGAATGGTTGGGACTCGTAATGCTGAGTCTCATAATGTGGAAACTAAATGGCTCAAAATCTGGACTTAACATATACCAAGTTCAAGATTAACATTTCTCAGAATATAACAAGTAAACAAAAGGACCCAAGGGCAGACAAAAACTCCAGTATAATTCTGTCTTTAATGCCAAGATAAAAACATGAGATGATGTATATTGCAAGAACAAGGCTACTCATTAAATACGCTAATCAAGTTATCACATGACTGGGCTTCATTCCTTCTTAAAGATACAAACAGTTAAAATTCACATACTAAATAAGTACATACATACAAACCACAGTACAATCAATGTTCATAAGACTTTATCGTAAAAATTAGTATGGAAAATGAAATATAAATATAGGTATAAATATATTAATATTATTTTATAAATACATTAATATTATTTTCTACTCAGTGGTCTAGCTCTCAGTTTTGGGTCTAATGGGAACTCTATCATTACTGCCCATGGTGTCCCCTGAGCCTGATTATCCATTTCGCCTCTAACTGTTCAGCTAAATTTCTAATATCACCTTTTCTAACATTCTCAAAAATACTCCCTATAACCAAGAACATAAAAGAATGTGTAGCATCAGTGTTCAAAATGTATTTAGACAGTGCACTTGCATTACTGCTCTTGCTGATATGATAATGGTGTTCCTTGATTCTGTCTCTCAAGGCTCTATCGGTTTTTCCACTGTAAAATTTTGAACACACTAAACAGTGAGCTAAATAAACTGCATGAGCAATATTGCAAGTAGCTTGTATATTAAATTTATATAACCTACCGTGATCAGGGTGGTTGAACATATTACTACTGTCAATATACTGGCAGGCTGGACAATGACCACATGCAATAGTACAATTAGGATTAAAATCAACTTTCTTAGTCTTTGGATAGCATAAATGTCTTCTCAAGGATGTCATATTTTTATAAACAAATTTGGGTTTAGAATCAACTATTTCTTTGATTTCATCATCTGTAGTTAAGATATTCCAGTGTTTTTCAATGACATCCCTATATTGTTTTATATCACTGGAATAATACATAAAAACTTTAGCTTATTATTTCTAGTCTTTTGATTTAAGCTCATATCACTATTATATTTCTTTCCAAAATAAGGTCTAGCTTTACTAGTTCTTAAACTATTAGCTAATTCAACATTTTCACTGACTTCATCTCGACCATAATCTCTGTCAGTAAATGCCTTCACTAAGCTACCGGTTTTCTGTGCATAATCTTTATCTTGTACACTGAGTCTAGAAGTCCTGTATACTTGACTTCTAACTGCATTTTTAAAAACATATAGTGGATGCATACTTTCTGTAAATAAAAGATGATTACAGTGACAGGGCTTCTTATGTAACTGCGTTGAAATATTACCTTCAGTATCTAACAAAATTTTAACATCCAAGTAACTGACATTATTGTCAGATATTTCTGAGGAAAACCTTAAGAATGAAGCGGTGTTACTAATGTAGTTTATAAATTCATGGAAGTCTCAACGGGTCCCTCTCACAAGAGGAACACGTCATCTATGAATTGACGATAAAATACTGTTTATTATACAGTCCCTTAAGAACATATTTTTGTTCCCATATTGCCAACACAGCATTGGCATAGCTATTGGCACATGATGTGCCCATAGCTACGCCATGCTTCTGCCAGCATAAACACTCACTAAATACAAAAACATTACTTTGTAATACACATTCCAGTAAAATGCTCACTAACTTAATCTCCCTTTCAGTAAAATCTGTATACATTCCCATAAATTGTTTACCACACCCGATCCCTTCACCATTAGGAATGACTGTAAAAAGGGACATGACGTCCAATGTCACTAAAAATAAATCATTCTTTTTCCTGGACGTTTTCATAAATAAAAACAAATCATTCAAGAAATGTTGTGTATCTTTTAGAATGTGTATACAGGTATTCAGAACAGGTCTAAGCTGTTTTTCTATATAAATGGAGGCAGGCTCAGTACACCAATTTTGCCCTGCCATAATGGGGCGAAATGGAGGGCTGACTATATCCTTATGCAGTTTGGACAGACCTTGAATGATTAATGAGTTACAACCCATTAAGTAGTCAAATAAAGATGTGGCAATCAAACTGTCTTTAAATAAACTCTTGATAGTATTGTTTACTGTTAAAAATCATAAAATCAACACGTCTTTGTTGCACATTAACATAAAAATCAGTATCGGATAACATGCATCTCATATCATTATCATATCTATCATGGTCAAGCAATAGAACAGGCCCTCCCTTGTCTGCCAGTCTGGTAACTAACTTATTATTCTCCTGTAAATCCTTCAATGCTTTATATTCAAGTTTTGTTAAATTAAAGCATTTTTTATAACTTTTACTATTATAATTGGAAGCATTGATCTTATAAAAATCATCAAGACATCATTTTACAAATGCATTGACCAATGTATTAGAGGTAGGTATAAACGTACTTGGTTTTCTAAAAATATTAACATTGTCGTAAGTACCATTGTTTTTAAAGTTCAATTTCAGCATTATATTTCTGGTGAAGGTCTTAAGATCTAATATTACCTCAGCAAAGTCCTGTTTCTGTGCGGGGATAAATGATAGCCCCTTCATTAAAACTGATGTCTCAGCATCAGAAAGTTGATGAGAAGATAGGTTCCATATTAAACTTTCGTGCCCATGTCCCGGAATTTTTCGATCGTTGGTGTACTCAGGGTATCTCCCTCAAACTTTCTTTTCATATGTGTTCGGCTGTGGGATCGCGGTCTCTTCCCCTGAGCTGTAAAGTTCTTTATTGGTAAAGGGAACTCTGTACTGGAGTTTTTGGTTGCCCTTGGGTCCTTTTGTTTACTTGTTGTATTTACATTTTTTATTTCCTCCCACATCCCAAAGACATGCTGTATAGGTGGATTGGATATATGTGTGTGTGTGTGTGTGTGTGTGTGTGTGTGTGTGTGTGTGTGTGTGTGTGTGTGTGTGTGTGTGTGTGTGTGTGTGTGTGTGTGTGTGTGTGTGTGTGTGTGTGTGTGTGTGTGTGTGTGTGTGTGTGTGTGTGTGTGTCTTCTGTGGAAGGTTGGGCACCGGGCTGGCAACTTGGCATCGCAAAACTCCACTGCCAATCTTTCTGCGGACTGTTGTTGACGCCCTAATCGGGTTAAGCCAAAAGGAGATGATGATGATTATACATTTTTATTATTGATGGACCTAAGTTCTGGTGCAGGTTCGTGGTTGCTGTGTCTTATTTAAGTTTCTCAAAATATTATTTAGTTTTCTTCAAGATGTGGCGATCTCTGAGTTAGCATATATAAGATCCTTGGGTATAAGGCACTGCCTTCCACATCCAGGGTTGCATGGATACTCGCCTCCTGTAAACATCAAGTTTAAAGGTGAAAAAGACGTTCAATTTTCCCTGTATGTTTTATCTTTTCTTTTTTCAGACTGCTGAGTGACTACATTTCAATTCAAACATACATACAAAAATTTCATGTACAGGCATTAATGTATTTCTAGCCTGCCAATATACCAAAACACTTGTCCCCATAATGTGTCCAGGCTTTTGTTAAAAATATCTAAAGTAGCATTTGCTTTAATGTAATTTGGTACTGTGTTTCATGCATCAGCTGCTCTCTCAGAGAACCAATTAGTGCACTTCTCATTCCTATAGAATCTTCTACATAGGTTATCTGATGATTCCTTTCAGGCAGCACCTGCAGGACTGCATGGATAAGGGCAATCCCAAGCAAAAAAAGACTCTTTGTACCAAAAGGCAGCGTCAGTCTGGTGGACCCCAGCCATAAACAAACTCTACAACAAAAGGAGGAAAGACTACAAAGCAAGAGCAAAAAAAAAAAAAAGGTAAGAGACACCATAGTAAAAACTAAAAAAAAACTCTCTCATAAAAAAATCCAAAGCAAATTTCGAGGAAAAAAATAGTAAAAAAGAAAAGACAATCATAAGGCCTTCTTTAGCTATGTTAGAAGAAACCCAGGAAACTCCAGATATGCTCAGAACTAGTTCAAAATGATGTGAAGATTACTGATCCTACAGACATTGCATACATACTGGCTGACAGGTTCAGTGCAACTTCTCCCCCCCCCCCAAAGAGAGATATAATACCAAATGATAGTGCCCCCCCCAATCTCCAAGCGCCCAGTGAGAACTGCTCTCTCCAAAGCAAAAACACAGCATCCATGGGACCCGATGGTGTCCCCGGCTGTGTGCTCCAAACTCAATGAGGAATTAAACCCACAGCTAGGACAGCTGTTTAATCAAAGTCTTACCTCTGGATAAACTCCAGGGGTGGCGCACTGCAACTGTGGTCCCACTTCACAAAGGCAGTGCTCCACAGACCCCTGGAAATTACACCCCATTAGCTTGACAAGCCTTATCTCTGCCAAGGAGAGAGGATCATAATGGACCTCATAAATAAAAGACATAGGAATTTGCAGACTTTGGATCCAACCCAGTTTGGCTTGTCAAAAGGCAGATCATGCCTTTTAAACTTGGTTGACTTTTTTCAACAGTCACCCAAGCCATTGATGAGGGAAGGCAGTCATACAGCCTACCCTCGATCTGGCTCTGGCTAAGGCCTTCGATACACCACCACCGGGTATCATTGAAAACTCATCAGCTTAAATGTTAACCCATACATCACAAGATGGGTGCAAAACTGGCTGGAGTGACAGAACCCCATGTCAGACTCAAAGCCTGTCTAAGTGTGGTCCCACAGGACTCCTCCCCTGGCCCCTCTTTCTTTAGCATGGCTTTTTCTACAAGCAAGCACAGGAGGGAGGGATGTTATGGGTGAGTGACTGCAAACTGCTGCAACCTGGAAACTGAAACACACACATAGAACACACAGATATCCTAGTCCAAGGTCGACAGAAGCGGATAACTGGTGCCAGAGCCACGGCCTAAAGTTAAATGCCAAAATGCATAGTCATACCTTCGGGAAAAACAAGGTTACCCCTAGCTACCAAATAGGTGGCAATCCACTGAGCAACAGAAGAAGTTCAGGGACCTGGGGACCAGGTGATAGTAGGTCTGTCATCATTCACACCCATGTAGCTAAAGTAAAGGAAGTCCTTCTACATTGCCCACCTTATCATGAAGGGATTCTCATCTAGATCAAGGAGGTCATAGTCTCCTTTTACTCATCATCAGACCAATGAATTGGCACAATGCCCCCCCATTCCAGAATGTATCTGACCCACTTGCAGCAGCTGGAGGCTGGAGAGGCCCTCACCAAAAAGGATAAAAAGGGTCAAATCTGTCCAAAATATGCCTGCTGCCTGAACGACTGAAAGGCTTCTCTCTTGCTCGCTTGTTGCTGCCCGAGTGAGGAGGTGACCTACACAAAACATACAAACCCAGATTTGATGAATATGCTTCACCTCAAAAATCTAGATCCATCAGAGCCACAAGGCGGGAGGAGACTTCTACCACACATCGGCATCGATACGCTATTAGGAGGAGAAAGGAATTCATCACCCATCTATGCCTATGCTGTGGAACCCGGTACAACCCTGCACCAGGCAGAGCACCTCGCTGGCCTTCAGAGAAATCTTGACCAATGGATGGGAGATCGCAGATAACCCCAGAATTACCTCAGTGTCACTGTTCGATAGAGCACAGCAGCAAAATAATGGGTATAGTTCCCATACTAGGGGTGAGTACCACAGCCACAAATGGGCTAGGCTTATAAATGCCCTCGGGCAGATAGCCTAGTATGAACCTATGAACCTATGAACCTATTCTCTAGTACTTTTTGATAACCCCAAACATTCCCAGAGGTAGTTGTCTCCAAATGCCCTATATACCAGAATAAGATCTCCTCTTAGATATCTATAAGAGCCACTGTATACATTCAGATATTTTAGTCTTTAGTAATAGCTTAACTTTTCCCATCTATGGATGCCCTTGGTATATTTCTGCTGTACTCTTTCCAGTTTACTCATGCTTGTTTTCTTATAAGATTTCCGTTTCCATATTGTTATTCCATACTGAAGTTTGGGTGTAATGTAACTAACAAACAATGACTTCATCATTTCTGATTTCCTAGACTTTATAACACTTTTTATACAACCTATAAATCTATAACTATTTTTAACCAATTGGTTGATATGATTAGAAAAACACAAAGCTGGATCTACCTGTATACCCAGGTCCTTAATCGAATGTACAGGTTAAATCACTACATGCTGTATTAAATATTCACCTTTCAGTTTGTGCGTCCCAAATCTCATATGCTTATTTTTTTATTTATTTATCAGCATATTATTTTCCTGTGCCCAAATGGTCAACTCTGTTTTCAGGATTAATTTAAGTCTTCTAAAGTATTCCTTACTAAGTTTTATTTGCATTTGTTCATATTTTGTTGTTGATCCTTCATCAATTCCCAAATATTTATACACTCCCTCTTGCGCAAGTTCTTTTATATCACATTATTGTCTCAAAGTGATGTTTTCTTAGTGCTGTAGTTTTCCTGCTTTAAAGGTTGCTTTTGCACATTTATCAAGATCAAATGACATTCTTATATAATCTGAAAAAGTTTTGACAACTTGCAGTTGTACTTCCTGTTCCTCATCTGATGAGCTTGTGACACCCGTGCCCTGGCCCAGCAATCAAGGAGCCTCAATCCTCACCACTAACACCAGAGAGGGCACTCATATATGAGGAAAGGATAACAAATACCCACAGTAAAGTGCAATTTCCCTTAAGAGCACACAGAGATCACAGTCAGTCCGGGGCTGGTTACTCCCTAGGTCCCAAATAAGACTCCTCACTGGCACAGCTATAGGGTCCAGATCTCAGCTTAGCTGGGCAAGCTAAAATCTCCAGCACCCTCTCTGTCCAACCAGTGCTTCATGTCCCTGCCCAAGTAGCTGACACACACACACACACTTAGAGATAAGAGTCTATACAACCACACAGACACTTCTGGGGAAGGCTGGCACAGGATCGCTAGCTGTGCCCCTTTGACCCAGACTATACTGTAGTACCCTGCCACCACCCAGCTAATAATTATCAGCTACTCAAAGGCCTGTAAAAGGGTGTCCAATTATTACTGTGCAATATTATCTAATTGGTAGTATGACTAAACAGTCTCAAGGCTTATTAGAGTGACTTGGTACAGGATCCTTATATACATGCAATGTACTCTAGAGCTTAACTTATCTCTACACAAACCAGTCACAGTTAAAAGGTTTTAAAATATTTAATAATAAATAATTAAAACTACAAGACAATACTTTCTACTACACAGTCAGTGCTAGTGAAGAGTTCAGAGATCACACAGAAATACTTAAAATACTTAAAATAAATCAGTAGTACAGTTTTGCCATCACAGAAAAACACAATCTAAACTTTCTAGTTCTAGATATCTCTACAAGAAAACACACTTCTAAGATAACTTACTTAAGACAACAGGCAGAGTGCTGAGTTGGATAGTCAAGACAAAAATGTTTAATGCCTTATGGTTCTCTCTGTTTATCATTTCACACTTTCCTGGTGTTCCCAGGCTGACAGAAACTGCATTTACATTATTTTACACTTAGAGCAAAAAAGGACATTTCACATGTAAATTCTGGTCATTAACTTTAGCCTTAAAACAATTGGTAGGAAGCCTTCATCTAGCCAGACTGGAGCCGACTTTAGATCAAAGGGTCACAACATGCTTTTACTGGGTCAGTAGAGAGCACTATTGCCACATTTTTGTAACAGTATTTTTTTCATTTAAGACAACAAGCCTGTGATTCACATTCATATTTACAAATGATAGAATTATGTATAAAATTATATCTGGCTAGGCTGGCAGCCTTCACCTTTCTCTACCAGTCTAAAAAGAGCTATACAGTTTCAAATCATCAACAAAGAAAAGATGAGAAGTCTTTACACTTTGTTTTTTTGTAGATGCCAAATTATAGCCATGGCCTAAGCTGTTAGTAGACAGCTTAATGGGTTATGGGTAAGACAGAATAGCAACAGTGACAGAGAGTCACCCTGGAATATCCCCCTTTGAATTTTTATCCCTGGAATAATAATTTGCCCTTTTTCGTTTCTTAATTGCAAAGTGGTCTGTCACTGTAATGTAGTTGATCAGTGTAGGGTGTATCTTATACATTTTTAAGCATTGTTTTATCCATGAATGTGGGATACTATCAATTGTTTTTTTGTAGTCAATTCATCCCTTACTTAAATTCTTCACCTTTTTACAGTTCTCCAGTATGACTTTATTTAACAGCAAATGATCCTTTGTTCCAGTATGACTTTATTTAACAGCAAATGATCCTTTGTTCCATATGACTTTCTTTTATTGCCCATTGTTCTATTACCATAATTGAGTTTTCTTCAAAATGACTATAAACTCTCCTGGCATCAAGTCCAGTGTATAGTTTATATGTCGTCAGAAGACAAGTTATTGGTTGGTATACATTCATTTCCTCGAACAAAGGTTGTACAAGTCTTAAAAGTACAACCTCAAGATTACCTGCATGCTGAAAAAAAAGGTGGGAATTTCAAATGAGCGAATGCACATTGGCATTCATTCATTTGAAGTCAGCATTTCAGGTGCAGATCGCACTATAGCGGAGATTGAGAAATGACTCCTTTACCTCACTGTAGTGTGATCTCAGAGTTGGTATATTAAAGGGGGGGGTGGGGGGGGGGGGGGGTTGCTGGTAGGTTAAAAAAACTTCGATTTTGAAAATGGTGAGGTTGAATTTTTTTTTTTCATTAATGTGTTGTTCATTATGTTCAGAGTGTTGTGATTTGGCATTTAAAGTCGTACAACCGTATGACTGCTTAGGTTCATAGGTTGGTACTAGGCTATAGCCTATGCATGCTAACAATTCTCTGACTATTTCTTCCCACAGTATTTACTTCCCTCAACCCCCTGTCTGGCAGGGCGACTGATGTGATCCCCGGGGTGAATTTCCTATCTCCCATCCAATCATCAGGGTTCCTTTTGAAGAGGGCCAAAGAGCTTCCCTGCTTGACATGTATGGGATGTCTATTCCAGAGTCTGAGGAGTCTCTGGGTCAGGAACCTATCCCTCCAGCATGTTTTGTTCATTGTGATGACAAGGTTTAGATCCCTGGAGCATGTGACTCTGAGGAATTGGGATTTATTTAAGTGTAGCATGTCCAACAGCTCTGGGTTTGACACGGCCTTGTATGTTAAGCAGAGATCACCTCTGAGTAGATGATATGTGACAGAGTATAGGTGGAGTTTTTTAGATGGTCAGCATAGGGCTTCTGTCTTAGGCCTGTGATTCTTTTAGTGAGGTATTTCTGTGGCCTTTCCAGTTGTTGCAGATGTCTTGAGAGGTACATACCAAATTGGGTGTTGTATTCTATAATGGGTCTAATGAGGGATGAGTACAGTGGGACAATTACCTCCTTTTTTCTGGATGAAAAGCCGTTAGTGATGAGGTGTGCCACATAGAAGGATTTCCTGACTGTTGTGGCAATGTGGTTATCGAAGGTGAGACCACTGTCCACCTGTGTCCCTAAGTCTCTTATCACACTTTCTGTGTTTAGTGTACTGCCACCTATGTGGTAATTAATGGGTACATGTTTTTTCCCAAAAGGGATAACTATAAATTTCTTGGCATTGAGCATGGCTCTGGCACCAAGCATCTGTTTCTGTAAGACCCTTTTGTAGAATATCTACATCCTTTGGGGATTCAATAATGGCTCCCAGTTTGCAGTCATCTGTGAACTTCGTTAGCCAGAGTCCTTTAGTGTTGGCCTGTACTTCAGAGAAGTAGATGTCAAACAAGAGCAGTCCCAGGACTGAACCCTGAGGTACTCTACTTGTCACTTGCCTGGAGCTGGATTTGGAGTCAGCTACTTTTACAGTGTGAGTTCTGTCAGTAAGCCAGCTGGCAACCCATCGAGTGATGTAGGGATTAATGCCCAGCTTAGTAAGTTTATCTATGATTCCAGAGTGGGGGATGGTGTCAAAGGCTTTGGCAAGGTCCAGATAGGCTGTGTGCGACACTTTACCCTTGTCCACAGCTCTGGAGACTGATTCAAAGAAGTCAGTCAGGTTCAGGAGACAAGATCGGCCATTCATGAACCCAAACTGTGTGGGGTCCAGTGTTTGAAGGTTGCCAATGTCTTTGATTATAAGTTCCATGATAATACATTACATGGTCTTGCAGATCAGATGCTGAAATGTATTTTGAGGAAATGAATGTATACCTATTTGTCAATAATTTTTAGGGTAGCTTGCAAGTTCACTCTTAAGTAGGAGCGTTGTTTTTCCTGTTGTTAGCCAGGTTGGTGTCTGTTTCGGGGTTGCATATAAATAGTTCTTACTCATAGCTAAATCTTCATATAAAGATATTAATACTTTTAACCAGAACTTAGGTATTGCATCTGGGCCTGGGGTTTTTCAATTTGAGGCTTTTCTTAACTTTGTTTCAGTCTCTCTGGCTGTTACTTCATCCCATTTTATATCCTGTACCTTTAAACTTCTTATTCTTTCTTTTACTTCTTCTATCCATTTAGCATCCTTGTTATGTTCCACAGGATCTTCATAGATACTTTTCCAAAATGTATCAGTTTCTTCTTTTTTGGTGATCTTTCAATTCCTTTTACCTTATTTCCCAATTTTCTATAAAACTTTTTGGGTCAGCAATAAATTGTGTATTTTCCCTTTCTATTTATCTGCATACCTTCTACGTTTTCCGGCTGTGCTGAGATTTTTCGTTTGTTTGCGACAGTGCGTGATAGTGCCTGGTCTTTTCTAATACTGCACATTGCTTTTATTATGTCTGTCTTTTTTCAGTATTTTCATTGGTCTGTTCCCTCTCCTATACTCTTCTAATCATCATAGCTGCTTTATAGTTTTCTCTATTCAATTCTTCTATGATGTTATTTAATTTCTCCCCTTCCTCTCCCTCACTACCCTGTGTTCTTGAGGTAGAACTTTATCAGTTATTAATTTAGCAGCACAGTAATTTATCCTGTTTATTTCTGTTATATCACTTGGATCTCTATGGAAACTCCTAATTATTGTCTTCATTTGTTTTATCAAACTTCTGACTTTTGGGGTTTTATTGACCTTCTGCAGTCTCTTTCTTTCATTAATCTTAATATGTCTATCTATCTCTATTAAGTCAAGCGACTCTTCTCTTAGCTCATTTTCTTCTAAACTGTAGGCACATTTTTTGTTTTCCATTTCCTGCGGGCATTTTATAGAAAGTTCTGTTGCATCTTCCTGTGGCACATTCTCTTCAATTTCATCCTGTGCCATCTGTTGCTCTGTCGTATGAGAACTCATTGATCTATCACCCGATTTCCTGTTCCTCCCCTTGCCGTCCAGCTTCAAGTGAATGCTTATACTCATTTCCTGTGGAAGGCTCCAAAATATCTTGATATAGCACCTGACCAATTGCTTCCTGTTCCACTGCTTCCCCTTAATTTGGAGTTCCATTGCTCTACCCTTTTGTGGTGCTTTCCGAATTAGATTTTCTACACTGAATCCTTCACTTTGTAGGTACTCCATAACCTCAGTTTTTATTTCTTTAACTCCTCCATTACTGATCTCCTTTTCTGCTTTTCCTCTTTGTCTTCTTATTTTTTGTATTGTAAAGTTTTCCATGTCTGGATTCCTTTGCCTGTATTTCTCTTCAAATATCTTTGTTGCTGCTCTTTTTGTATTGATTAATTTTGCTTTCTCCTTTGCATAAATATGACACCATATTAACTATCACTCTCTTTTTCTTTCCCATGTACATGTTTCTTCTTCAGACGTCTTGTGATCTTACTCTTTCTCCTGACTTTGGGAACTCATTCTATCATGCTATGATGTAATCTGTGTTAGACCTTCTATATCAAATCCTTCACTTTGCAGGCAATCCATAACTTCACTTTCTATTTTTTTAACTTCTACTTCACTAATCTACTGTTCAACATTCTCTCTTTGTGATACTATTTTTTTATTGTAAAATTATCCATGTTTGGTTGTCTTTGCCTGTATTTCTCTTCGAATATCTTTGGCGCTGCCTTCTTTATGTTGGTTAATTTGACTTTTGCCTTTGCATAAATATTGCACCATATCAAATCTTTCTTTCCCATGTCCATAAGTCTTTTTTATACTTTTCAAAAATATCAAGGTTTTGTTGTTTATATTTTCACATTTCCTCAGATGCTTCTTTTTCCAAACAGATCAAAGTTTCTTGGTCTATATATTGTTTTTCAAAAATCTATTGTATTAATGACCACAAATTTTTATTTGAAGCTTCTGACAGTTTTCCTTGTGGAAGTATTTTTCTTTCCTCTAATTTCTCTCTTAATCTTTTTGTATATCTTGTGTCTGGAAATTCTGGGCTTTTTGTATAATAGTAACAATGCATAATTTCTTTCTTATCCTCAATAGTCCACTCTGTCATCTTTATGGCTCTTCTTGGCCTATCAGTTTTTATGATTTTTGTGGACTGCTACTTCCTTCTACAACAGGGGCACCATCGACCCTCTGGGCCTGGCCTGACCCCATTGTAGGAATGCTTCCATATTTTGAGGATTCTACACTGTCAACTTTTCCAGTCCTGGCACCAGTGTGCCTACCAGGATTGGGCACTTTTCTGTCTTGGCTCTTCTGTACCCAGCTATCTTTTTTTAATTTTTGAACTGCTTCCATCCATGATATATGCTATATAAATACAGTCTATATATCAGTACTAATATTGATATAATAATGGTACTGTAATTTCTTGCTGAAGTATTCTCAGGTCATTATTATTAATTCTGGCTCCTTCCTGTGCTTTGTTTGGATCCAGTTTGTGCAGTTCTTTTTCAATATAATCTAATTTGATTCCAGTTTCTGTGGTTACCTGGATGTCACTAGGACAGCTTATCCCCTCCCCCTTTGTGGAGCTGTTTTGCATAAGATTTTTTAAATATATCTATAATCTGTTGTATCTGAGAATAAATTTTAGAATCTATACACAGTTTATCAGTTTGTATATCTTTACTCCTTCCATATCTTATGTATCTTTGAAAAGATTTCCTATTATGCTTAATATTTTAATATACATTTTATTCACATTTTTCTTGATCTTGTCTCATACTATCTTAGTTTGTTTGTCCAAATTGTTTATTTGAGATTTCAAAGTTGTAGTTTGACATCCCTTCAATTTCTTATATTTTTTGTCTCTCATCATAATCAGGTATTTTATTCTTATGGAAATATATCCTCCTGACTTGTAGTCCAAGATCCTGATGTTAAACATTTTTTGTGCTTTTTGCACTCGAACAATTTCTCTTTCAAAACTTTTTCCATTCCATCTGCAGTTTTTCCACTTTACACATCACTCCAGTTAGTTTTACATAGTGACTGTTTTGCTTCCATATAACTATAATTAATCTTTTGTGCAGTTGTTTAGATTTCAGTTTGGCAGAATTATCTAGCAACAAATTAACCAATATACCCCCATGATCACTGCACGTCAGTGGTGGTAAAACTTGACTTGAAGTAACAGTAATTTATTTAGTTATGCAAATAATGCCTAGTATGTTCCATTCCTTGGTAGTTTTTTTTAAATTCTGAAGCAATTCTTCCTGAACATACGTTGTGAATAATTCCCTTACTAATGTTGAACCAATACAATTCCAAACCGTTTCTGGTAAATTTAAGTCCCCAGGTAATATTATTCTTCCCTCCTGTGTTTCATGCACGAAGTGAATATGTAAATAGGCAGCCATTATACAATTCATTCATGACATTCTTTTTCCACTACCAGTATTTATTTTTATTATGAGTTTCTCTGATATAACATTGCTGTCTTATAGTTGATTTCTAGGTATAGATCTTTTCAAAAAGAGAGAAAAAAAGCCATAAGCCGACAGATGTTGGTGACAAGTGACAAGTAGTAATAGACAGAAAATAATGTCATTTGCAGAGGCCTTTTTAAATAAAGGTCTCCAAACTGATTTTTGTTCAATAAGAACTGTTCAAGTTATTTCAGGGGGCTTGTTTAATGGCTACAAACTACAGCATTGGGATAGCTTATCGAGATATAAAGTGACACAATGTTCTATATGGAGGTACTACATCTGCCCTAAAAAAAAAAAAAAATGCGCTTTTTTTGCTTCTTTTGCTGCTTTACACATAGATGGTCAAGACATTCTCTATCACTATAATAATAATTTTTTAATAATGATTTTGTAATCATAATTTATTTCACATCTTCATGATGCTGTGTTTGCTAACCTGAAAGGACATTATAAGGATAAGATCAGTAAATAGTCATGCAACTGTCACTGTGCTATTAGCTGGGAAAAGCATGCTGACAAAAGTCTAGTTTTGATATATTGCTAATGGTGCTGAGAGAGTCATTTGTCCTTAAGTTCCACAAGACAAAATAAGATGGCTAAGTTGTTTCTACCTTGAGTATTAGCAATGGGATTACTATTCCTTCTTTCCACAAGCAAGGGATATAGCTTGGTCAACAGACATACTTTAGCCATGCTGTGGATGTCCCTGTTGCAATACATCCTATTTGTAAAGCAATCTGAGAAATGTAAAAGGGTAGTGCCTGATAGGCAGTAAGAATGTCCAACTATCTTATGGGTATAGAGTTTCACTTTGGGGTATTTTTATAGATTCATAGGAGTATACCAGGCTAATGACCACTGGGGCCTTAATAGGTTTAGCCATGCAATCCAAATATATCCCATGAGTTAATGTACCTTATAGGTTATTCTAGGACATGATTTAATGGTTGCCTCTGTCCATCAGATACGTAGGTGCCAGAAGTAGGGTGAATTTTGAATAGTCATCCACTGGCCCATGTTATGCATGAATAGGGTTAGGGAAGAGCTCTGTATCACATGGATGGGAAGTCTATTGCTTATTAAACCTGGTAGACTTCTTCAATGTCAACAAAGCCCTGGATGAAGGTAAAACAGGACATACAGCCTATCTTGACTTAGCCAGGACTTTTGACACAATTCCCTATTCAGGCATCATTGAGAAACTCACCCAGCTGGAAATTAAACTAAAAATTTCAGCACAGGTGGAAAAAGATATACAGATAAATATAAAGGAAAAGTACAAAATAAGCAATTTACTGATGACCCAAAAAAGTTTTTTAGAGAATTGGGAAACAAGGTAAAAGGAATTGAAAGACTTCAAAAAAGAAGAAATAGATACATTTTGGTAAAGTATCTATGAAGATCCTGTAGAACATAAAGATGCTACATGGACAGAAGAAGTAAAAGAAAGAATAAAACGTTTAAAGGTACAGGATATGAAATGGGATGAAGTAACAGCCAGAGAAATTGAAAAAAAGTTAAGAAAAGCACCTAACTGGAAAACCCCAGGCCCAGATGCAGTACCTAACTTTTGGTTAAAAGTATTAACATTTTTGCACGAAGATATAACCATGAGTAAGAACTATTTATATGCGCACCCTGAACAGACACCATTCTGGTTAACAACAGTAAAAACAATACTCCTACTTAAGAGTGAACCTGCAAGCTATCCTAAAAATTATAGACCAATAACATGTTTTCCCATGACGTATAAACTATACACTGGAATTGATGCCGACAGAGTTTATAGTCATTTAGAGAAAACTCAATTATGGCAATAGAACAAAAGAGCAATAAAAAAGTCCTATGGAACAAAGGACCATTTGTTGTTAAATAATGTCATAGTGGAGAACTGTAAAACGGGGAAGAATCTAAGTATGGCATGGATTGACTACAAGAAGGCATGTGATAGTGCCCCACATTCATGGATAAAATAGTGCTCAAAAATGTATAAGATACACCCTACACTAATCAACTACATTACAGTGACCACGGAACAGTGGCAGACCACTTTGCAATTAAGCCATGATAAAGGACAAATTATTATTCCAGGGATAAAACTTCAAAGGGGGATAGTCAAGTTCTATATTATGGCATTGAAAAAGCCATTAATCAAATGGTTTTATAATAAAAAATGCTGGTAACAGAAGTGTGTATTGTGAGATCACAGTACAGTGAAGATCAGAACATTTGCCCTTTCCTCACTGTAGTTTGATCTCGGTGTTGGTATATATAATTAACAGGGGTGTGGGGGTTGCAGCCCCCCACAAATGTGACTTCTATTACTGGCATTTTTGATTATAAAGCCATTAGATTAACGTCTTTTTCGATGTCATAATATAGACCCAATATTCAAGGGTGACTCTCTGTTATCACTGCTATTTTACATTGCCCTTAACCCATTAAGCTGTCTGCTTAACAAACTAGGCCATGGCTATAATTTGACTCCTAGAAAACAACAAAGTGTAAAGACTTATCATCTTCTCTGTCGATGATTTAAAACTGTGTAGCTCATCAGATGAGGAACTGAAAGCATAACTGCAGGTTGTCAAAACTTTTTCATATGAAATAAGAATGTTATTTGGCCTTGATAAATGTGCAAAAGCAACCTTTAAAGGAGGAAAACTGCAGCACCAGGAAAACATCAGTTTGGGACAAGAATATGATATAAAAGAACTTGAGAATGAGGGAGTGTATAAATATTTGGGAACTGATGAAGGATCAGTAATAACACATGAACAAATGCAAATAAAACTTAGGAAGGAATACTTTATAAGACTTAAATTAATCCTGAAAATGGTGTTGACATCTAGGAACAAAATCCAAGCTATTGATCAATTTGCTCATCCTGTTATAACTTAAAGTTTTGGAGTGATTGACTGGCCCCAAAACATGTTGGACAGATTAGATAGGAAAACAAGAAGGATGCTTCATGCTCCTCAAATGATTTATAAAAATTAGTGCATACCAAGATTATATATTCCCCGTCCTGAAGGAGGGAGGGATGGGCCTCCTTGAAATTGATTACATGTATAGATCGTGGAACTTCACACATATCTGCTGACCTCATAAGACCCAAATGTAGTGAAATTTTTGAAACAGAAGGAGAATAAATCTAAGATGACTTCTCTTATTAATCTAGCGGAAGCATATTGGCATCAAGCAGGAATGGAAATCAAACCAGAAGTAGATAAAAATCAGGCAGCGACTGAATGTAACAAAAAGAAGAAAGAATATAAGGTGAAGGACCAGATGAGAAGGCAAGAAATGTGGAAAATGCATAAATATAGTTGCAAGTATAGAAAACTTCTGGAAGAACCTCATGTTGATCAGGAATGAATGCAAGAATGGTTAAGGAGAAGTGAATTCTAACTAAGAGATGAAAGGTTAGTACTGGAGACCTAAGGTAGTAGGCTGCATACATGCTGGTTTACAAAGTTCATTGAATGCGAGGGAGTAACAGACAAATGTAGGTTTTGTAAAAGTGAATTGGAAACAGTGGCACACCTCATTGCTGGTTGAGACATACTAATGGCAGAAGGATTGTATACTGAAAGGCATAATAATGTGGCAAGACTGATGCACTGGGGATTGTGCGAACATTATGGTACTGAAGTGGTTGAAAAACACTGGAAACATAAGCAACAAAGCATCACAGATAATGATGAAGTTTACATCACATGGGATCATCCATTACCAACAGTTCAAAAGATAGATGCTAGAAAACCAGATATAGCAGTCCATGAAAAGAAGACAAAAGTAGTGTTGATCATTGAAGTTGCCACACCCAGTGCCTACAGTGTCTTGCATACAGAGAGACACAAAGCCATAACATTTCAGGATCTACAGGCAGAAATGAGAGCAATGTGGAAGAAAAATACTGAAACAGTTCCAATAGTACTAGAAGCAACAGGTCTTTTGAAAAATAATCTACAATCATTTTGAAGTGGCAGAAAAACACTGGAAACAAAGCATCATAGAAAATGATGAAGTCTGTGACAAAGTGAAATGCTGCCAGCCCAGCTATCTGGAATTTTGTAAATAATTCTATGTCATTTGTGAATATTGATATGATTTATACAGAAGTGTGTGTAAAGTACTGAGCTAAAATATGACCACAGCATGCCCTATTGGAATATAACAGGAATATACCTGCACTATTTTGACTGTTTAGATGTATCTGTTTAATGGAAACTGGAATACAGGAGGTTAATTTGAAAAAAATTCAGAGAAAATAGTTGAAATTAATTTGTTTCAACAGCGTAATAAACGAGATGTTATCTCTCAGTTTTAGTGCAGTAGCAGACACAATGTCTAGAGCTAGGAGTTTTTTGTATTGTCTTGAAAGAGAAGTAATTACTAGGTTTGAGATGTAGAAGTGTTTTATTGTTTTATGACTTCCAGAATATGCAAACATCTGAGAAATATGTATTTTTCACAGAGAGATGCTAAAATTCTGTAAGTCTCTGACAAACAGGGTTTAGCTTGAGAACTGAAGTCAGGTGACAAAAAGTGATATCATCCATGCTAACCCAACAGTAATATTTGATATTAATTTAAGAACTTTTTCAGAGAGAGACTGTACATTTTGTATTTTGTATTTGATGTAACAAGAACATCCACGCTCACTACATTTGTACTTGCCTTGTAAGTTTTTAGGGCATAGTAACTATTTATATTCAGCTAGGAATATAGTAAAGTATAACTTAGATGTTTTCTTTATTTCTTTGAGACTGCCCTGCAATGTTGTTTTAAATAGTTCCTGTGATTTTGAAATCTAATGTACTTACTGAGTATTGTCTTGTTCTTTTATTATTACATATATTTAAACCTTTTAAGGCTGGTCTGTTTAGAGATATTTAAGCTCCTAGAGTACTTGCATATTTATATGGTGACACTATACAGTCCACTCCTAAATAGCATTTCTCTTGGTCAGACTACCATTTGGACTAATAGTAACATTACACAGTAAGACTGGACATCCTTTGTTAAGGGCCTTAAAGTAGCTGATAAGAGTTGGCTGGTGGCAGTCAGAACTACCTTATAGTCTGGGCAGAAGGGGACATAGCTATTAAACCTGTGCCAATCTTTCCCATGTGTGTGTGTGTGTGTGTGTGTGTGTGTGTGTGTGTGTGTGTGTGTGTGTGTGTGTGTGTGTGTGTGCGTGTGTGTGTGTGTTTGTATATAAAGCAAATCTCAAAGAGTTTGTGTTTCAGCTACTTGGGCAGGGACACAAAGCACTGGTTGAGCAGAGGTGTGTTGGAGGTCTTGGCTTGGCCACTCCACTGAGATCTCAACCCTACAGCTGTGCCAGTGGGAGTCTTATTGTGGAGCTGGAGAAAGAGGAAGAAATCAACCTCAGACTGACTGTGATCTTTTTGTGCTCTTAAGAGAAATTGCAGTTTACTGCATGTGTACTTATCATACTCCCACTGTTGCCTGCAGTGAGGACTGAGGCTCCTTGATTACTGGGCCAGTGCTGGGGCATCAAATATTAATTGGTTGGCAGTGATGGGATAGCCACATCACATATGAATTGGCTTGTAGTGGTGTGGTTATTGAATGCCTGTAGCCTGTGAACAGTGGTCACTGAAGGTGTTTGTATTCTCAATTAGTCACACAGTCAACATTCAGAGTCTCATATCACAATTGTTTTATTTATTTATTTATTTTTTGTTAGCTTAGTTAGTCAGAGAGAGCAGGAAGCATGTCAGCAGAGGAGTATGGCAAGCTGGCAAGGACCCGGTTGGTTGAGATGTGCCAGGCTAAAGGACTTGTGCATGCCAACCTGACTAAGGCAGAAATGACTGTAGTCTTGGGCACAGCTGCATTACAGACCAGCAATCAGGAGGACAACCAGGCTGGCCTTGGAGATGTACAACTCACAGAAAATGGACAGTTCAACCTTTCCACAGAGGACTTCAAAATCCATCTGGAGTTAAAGAGACTTGAACTGGAGACCAAATATTTATGGAAATAGAATCAGTAGAGGGACTGAGACATCTGGAAGCTGAAGAGAATGAGAGGCAGAGGCAAGATGAAAAGGAGATGCTGACTGTTCGCCAGGGTCATAGAGGTAATGGTGAAGGGAGTAACTGAACCCCAGAAGCAACAAAGGTCAGTAAATGTTTTTTCACAATTTACAGAGGGGGGCAATTTTGATAGTTTCATTCATATGTTTGAAAGGGTATGTAAACAGTATAATGTTGACCAGTGCTCTGGGTATGGCCTGCTGTTTCTACTGTCTTATAGAATGTTTTAAGTTAACAGTTGACGCTTATAGGAAAAAGTTTCGTAAGCATAGATGCAAGGCAGATGAAAGTGTTTGTGAATATATTGCTGAACTAAACACTTATTTTCATAGGCGAGTGATTGGATGTCAGGTCACCACTTTTGAAGGTCTGGCAAACCTTTTGATGAGGAAACAAGCACTTAGCACTTTGTCTGTGGGCATGAGAATCTGATTAGCTGATAGATAATGCAGTACTGCAGATGAGTTAGGGAAGATGGGAGACCTATACCTAGCAATCAGGGCATTACTGCACAGGAAAGGATAACCAGGGCTGCTCATGGGTCTAAGGGAATCCAATGTGGGGAGCCCAGACTGCCCCAAAAGAGTCTGTCAGTAGCAGGGGAAGCCACGAGTCCAGGTACATGTTCAGGACCAAGGTTTAAATGTTTTAAATGCAACCAATGCAACCATGTAGAATATTGATGTAATTGGAGGCAAGGTGGGGAACAAAAGGCAGGAGAGCCAGAAAGTGGGAATGACAAAATGCCAGCAGAAAGTTGACTCAAGGGTACCAAACTACCACAACAGGTTATATCGTACCTTAGTGGATGGAAAAGAGGCCACTGCTAAGAGAGACACAGCCTCGGACCTAACCATTGTGAAGCCTGCAATGGTTAAAGAGGAGCACTACTTGCTTGGGCAGTCTACTCCAGTCAGAGCTTTAGGAAGGACCCCATTCCAAATACCTTTGGTGAGGGTTCACCTTCACTGGGAGGGTGGAGCAGGAAGCAAGCAAGTAGGTGTGTTTGAAGATATCCCTGTAGATGTCCTGATAGGGAAGGATTTTGATAATGCAGTTCCTTGTGTGCATACAGTTGCACTCAGTCAGGCTTGGAGACAAGCATGTGGATCTGGTAGCCCGGGGTGGGGGGACCCAGACAGACCACACACTTGCAGGCAGGACTGGTGAGGTGGTTACTTCAGGGAGTGAGCTATCCAGTAGCAGTGAGACTGAAGGTGAGCCATAGCTGCTTGTGGGTACTGATGCTCCCTTGGACAGAGTGACTGCAAGGGGGCAGGGGTGAGTAGTAGTATTCAGGCTGACAGTGAGGCACTGCTGTCAGAGGATGCCAGACTTCCTGTGGAAGGGAAGCTGGGAAGGGTTACAAATTGAGAGTTGAGACAGGCTCAGCTGTCAGACCCTACATTACAAGACCTAAAGGAAGCATCCAGTGAGGCACCTAATTCTCAAGGGAAATGGGAATCTGTACACTGGGACAAAGGGTTACTGTATAGAGAGTGGACCCCTGCAGGAGAGGCTAGAGGGTGAGAGAATACAGCAGTTGGTAGTTCCCAGAGCCTACCATCTGGCACTTATAGCCATAGCCCATGATATTCCCTTTGCAGGTCATATGGACATAAAATGTACAAAAAGATGTATTATGCAAAACTTTTTTGGCCTGGGATTTCCAGAGATAAAACAGGGTACTGCAGGATCTGCGAGCAGTGCCAAAAGGTAGGCAAGGCAGGAAACAACATGAAAGCTCCTTTGATGCTTTTGCCTGTGATTACAGAACCATTTCATAGGGTAGCTATGGCTATTGTGGAGCCTCTGAGTACCCCAAGTTCCACAGGTAAAAGTATATCCTAGTGCTAGCAGATTATACTACCAGATACCCTGAGGCAGTGGCTCTGTCTTCCATTGAGGAAGAAAAGGTGGCAAATGCTTTGTTACAGATTTTCATCAGAGTAGGTTTCCCAAAAGAAATAATGACTGTCAGAGGTGCCAATTTCATGTCAGACCTGCTGGCTTGTCTGTGAAAGTACTGCGGGAAGAAGCACCTATAGACTACTCCCCTACCATCACCAGACTAATGGTCTTTTTAAGAGGTTAAACTCTACACTCAAGATGATGCTACGGGCATTTGCAGACCAGTTCAAGAGGAAGTGGGACAAATATTTGCCCCATCTTTTGTTTGCTTATAGAGAGGTGCCCCAGGAATCCACAGGTTGTTCACCCTTTGAGTTGCTGTATGGGCATAGGGCGAAGGGACTCTTAGATTTGATTTGAGATGAGTGGGATGGTGAGTGTAAATCCTACAAGGTATCTGTTGTGGCATATGTCCTAAACCTCAAGACAAGGCTCAGAGAAATCATGGGCCTGGCCCAGAAAAACCTGGTAGAAGCCCAACAGCAGAAAAAGGTCTGGTATGACAGGAATGCTTGAGCTATTGAGTATGCTGTAGGGCAGCAGGTAATGGTTCTCATTCCTTTCAGACACAACAAGCTGAAGGCAGCTTGGGAGGGACCCTACAAGGTGGTAAGGAAGGTCAAGGATGTTAACTACATGGTAGAACTGCTAGGCAGGAGGCAGGGGCATAAACTGTACCATGTTAACATGATGAACTCTTACCATGATAGGGAGGCCCTAGTGCTGAGTATTTGCAGTGGAAGGCAGGAGGAGGAGTCTGAGGGGGATGGGATCTGATGACTGATCTCTCAGTGAGGCTCGGACTGACACCTCAAGTGGAAGGGGTAGCAATGTCCCAGCAGCTATCCTCTACCCAGGTTTGAGAAATCCAAGCAGTGTTACAGGAATTTGGGGACATGTTCACTGTATAACCAGGGTCCATCTACCTGGTGCAGCACCATGTGGATACAGGATCCCAAAGGCCTATTAATCAGGCCCCTTATAGGGTGCCTGAGAGAGTCAAACAGACTCTGAGGTAGGAGATACAAGAAATGTTGGAACTAGGGATAAGACAGGAGTCCAGCAGTCCCTGGGCCTCCTCACTGGTGCTGGTACCAAAGAAGGATGGCATCACCTGCTTCTCTGTGGGCTACAAGAAATTAAATAGTCACACCACGTCAGATGCTTACACCATGCCTAGGACAGATGAAGCCTTAGAGCAGCTGGGTGGGGCTAAGTATCTTACCACTATTGATCTTACCAAGAGTTACAGCCAGGTGCCCTTGACTCCCAGCACTAGAGAGAGGTCAGCCTTTGTGACTTCTTTCGGCTTGTATGAGTTCACAAAGATGCCCTTTGGGATGAAAAAATGCCCCAGCAGCTTCCCAGAGGCTGGTAGAGATTATCCTAGCAGGTGCAGGAGATATTGCCCTTGCTTACCTGAATGATATTGCCATTTATAGCCATTCCTGGCAACAGTACCTTCAGCATGTCAAGGAGGTGCTGAGCAGACTACAGAGGCCAGAGTTGACCATTAAGCCCAGCAAATGTCAGGTGAGTATGGCAGAGGTCTCCTACCTGAGATATAGAGTGGGGAGTAGTAAGATTAGGTCAAAACCTGCCAAAGTGGAAGCCATTCAGGCATGGCCGGTCCCTGTTACCAAAAAGCAGGTGAGGGCATTCTTAGGCACAGCAGGGTACTACAGAAAGTGTGTCCCCAATTATAGTACTATAGCTGCTCCCCTCACAGACCTGACAAGAAAAAACAAGCCAGATAAGGTAGTGTGGACCCCAGCACATGGGCAGACATTCCAGAAGTTTAAAGAAGCTTTGAGAGGACCTCCTGTGTTAGCCAGTCCAGATTACAACAAAGAATTTGTTGTCCATGTGGATGCTTCAAACCATGGGATGGAGGCTGTGCTCAGTCAAGGTTCCTCAGCTAGAGAAGAGCATGCAGTGATATAGCTCAGTCATAGGCTCCAACCCAGGGAGGAATGCTATGCAACTGTAGAAAAGGAAAGTCTAGCTATAGTGTGGGGACTGCAATAACTTCAGCCTTATCTGTATGGAAAGAAATTCACTGTAGTTATAGACCACAATCCCTTAACATGGCTACATTGAGCCAGCCAGCAAAATGCCAAGTTACTATGGTGGAGACTAAGGTTGCAAGCATATGATATGACAGTGCAGCACCACAGTGGGGTTAGCAATGCCAATGCAGATGGCCTATCAAGACAGGGAATAGGGTAAGGTATTCACAGATAGGCTCAACCCTCTAAAGCAGAGTTTCTCAAGGGTTACTTGAAAAATTAACTTGAGTTTTTGAGGGGAAGAAGTGTGACAAAGGGAAATACTGCCAGCCCAGCTATCTGGAATTTTGTAAATAGTTCTATGTCATTTGTGAATATTGATATGATTTATACAGAAGTGTGTGTAACGTACTGAGCTAAAATGTAACCACAACATGCCCTATTGGACTAGAACAGGAATGCACCTGCACTATTGTAACTGTTTAAATGTATATGTTTAATGGAAACTGGAACACAGGAGGTTAACTTAAAAAAATTCAGAGAAAATAGTTGAAATTAAATTTTTGCATAACCACATAAAAAAGGGACGTTATCTCTCAGTTTCAGTGCAGTATCAGACACAATGTCTAGAGCTAGGAGGTTTTGTATTGTCTTGAAAGAGAATTAATTACTATGTTTAAGATGTAGAAGTGTTTTATTGTTTAATGACTTCCTGGATTTGCAAACATCTGAGAAATATGTATTTTTCACAGAGAGATTTTAAAATTCTGTAAGTCTCTGACAAAGGCGGTTTAGCTTGGGAACTGAAGTCAGGTGACAAAAAGTGATGTCATTCAAGCTAACCCAGTAGTAATATTTGATATTAATTAAAGAACTCTCTCAGTGAGAGACTGTACATTTTGTATTTTGTCTTTGACCTAGCAAGAACATCCACTCTCACCACATCTGCACTTGCCTTGCTGTAAATAAGTTTTTAAGGCATAGTAACTCTTTTAGATTCAGACAGGAATATAGTAAAGTATAGCTTAGATGTTTTCTTTATTTCTTTGAGACTGTCCTGCAATGTTGTTTTAAATATTTCCTGTGATTTTGAACTGTGATGTAACTAATTACTTACTGAGTATTGTCTTGTTTTTTTATTATTCATTATTAAATATATTTAAACCTTTTAATTGTGCCTGGTCTGTTTAGAGATATTTAAGCTCTTAAAGTACTTGCATAACTATATGGTGAAACTGTACAGGCCACTCCTAAATAGCATTACTCTTGGTCAAACTACCATTTGGACTTATAGTAACATTACACAGTAAGATTGGACAGCCTTTAAGGGCCTTAAAGTAGCTGATAAGAGTTGGCTGGTGGCAGTCGGAACTACTTTATAGTCTAGGCAGAAGGGGACATAGCTATTAAACCTGTGCCAGCCTTTCCCAGGTGTGTGTGTGTGTGTGTGTGTGTGTGTGTGTGTGTGTGTGTGTGTGTGTGTGTGTGTGTGTATGCTTGTATATAAAGCAAATCTGAAAGAGTTTGTGAGTCAGCTACTTAGGGAGGGACACGGAGCACTGGTTGAACAGAGAGGGTGCTGGAGGTATTGGCTTGGCCACTCATCTGAGATCTCAGTTCTATAGCTGTGCCAGTGGGGAGTCTTATTGGGGATCTGGAGAAAGAGGGAGAAACCAGCCACAGACTGACTTTGTTCTCTGTGTGCTCTTAAGGGAAATAGTAGTAGGAGCAATGGGTCTTATAAAAAAAATCTACAGTCGTATTTAGATATTTTACCAATACATGTAACCCCATACGAATTGCAGAAGGAGTTATTATTGGGCACATTGCGGGTGCTGCAAAGAGCACTTCTGGCTGACCTCAAAGATTGAAGCAATACTAATTTCTGAAACTTTAATCGTACTTTGACTTAGGAATGAGGTCCATTCCTATCATGGTATTTGAAACCAAAAAGACAAGTGGCTCACCAGCAGAATGCATACAGTCAAAGTTGGGGATTCCCGCTCTACCAGCACACCAGTTACCAGATGTGTACCACAAGGATCTGTGCTGGGCCCCCTACTGGTTGGACTCTATTTCTCAGAAGTCCAAGTGAAAATAGATGACTGGTGGCTTACCAAGTTCACTGATGACTGCAAACTAGGTGTAGTCATTGAGTCTCTCAATAATGCTGGCATACTACAAGAAGGGCTTACATAGACAAATGATCGGTGCCAAAGCCACAGACTTAAACTAAATGCATTGTCATGCCTTTTGGCAAAGGAGATGTCCTTGCAAATTACAATATTAACAGTACCCCTGTTAGCTCATATCCTGTGGTGAGAGATTTGGGAACACAGGTTGATAGCAACCTTAACTTTGATTGCCATGTATCCACAGTGGTAAGGAAGGCCTTCTTTGTTGCACATTTCATAAGTAAGGACATAATATCCAGAGCTAAGGATGTTATAACTCCCCTGTACTCATCCCTCATCACACCACTAATAGAATACAGTGTTCCCTTCTGTATGTACCTCACCAGACACCTGCAGCAGCTAGAGAGACCCCAGAGGATTCTCACCGAGAAAATTCAGGACCTTCAACACATGACCTAGATGGACAGACTGAAGGCGCTGTCATTGTACTCTGTATCTTATAGGCTTGCTAAGAGGCAACTTGTGCCTGGGTTACAGAGCAGTCTCGGACCCTGTCCTAATGGAAATGCTGCACATTCATAAGTCAAATGGGACAAGATCCACTCACTCTAGGGATCTTAACCTAGCCTGCAACATTAACAAGACATGCTGGAGATACAGATACATCTCTTAGAGACTGCCACACCTTTGGAACAGTCTGAATTCCCAGTTCAGATAAAACAGTTCTTAATGACCCAGTTTAAGCATAACTTAGACAAATGGATGGGAGACTGTAAATTTTCCCCAGAGGTGGCACCTATGTCCTGCTTGGATAAGGGTATTCAGGTGCTGATCATAAACTTGCACTGCAAATATAGACCATATAACTTGGTCAATAAGGGAACAAGGTACAGCACAGCTAGGCTTATAAAGGCCCTAGGGCCAATAGCCTAGTAACCTTCTATGAATCTTTGAACCTAGATACACTCCTGCTTCCCCCAGCATGTCCTACTTATGTCATAAGCAAAATTTATGTCTGTTCTTCTACATCATTTTTTTTCATTTTCTAGATTCCCATACTCAAGAGATAAGTGCTTCCCATTGTCCTATACCACGGCATCAATATCAGGTCAGACAGCTTTGCTGAATCCCATATTATCTATTTTTTCTTGATGCTTGCACAGTATGTATCTCAGTCCTAGCATATGCTGTAAGAAAAGCATCCTATGTTCATTGCCAAGCACTGAAGTATCTCTGTGGTGCACAAAAGGCATGAGAAACCTGGGGCATATCTCAACATAAGCAAGTTTGTGGCATTGGATGCCATTTAGTGCAGGGCTCAGCAGAAGCTACTCTCACTAATCATAAGCAGGAGAGAATGAGAAGGGAGAAGGTAAGAGCACAGAAGTGTGGGCATTGGCCAAAACCTTCTCCATTGAAGTTTGCCATCATGGTGTCCTCCGCTCATTTACTAACCATTATCTCACCATCAGCTAATGAGTAATTGACTTCAATTCTGCCTGTAGTGGACAACTAAGAACATAGGAGAGACTGACATGGCTATTAATCTACAAGTATGTACCATGATCTAAGCACTGGCACACTTTCTCCATATACTCACCAGGAATTGACCCTTCTGTTCATTTACATCTACATTTGGATTTGTGCTTAAACCACATCCTTCTCTTATTTCATCCAAGTAATTGACTTACTTAGCAACAAGGACATGTTTGATGTGCCTGCTGTGATTATTAAATCTTTACGTTTCCCTCTGGCACTGAATGAGTGTGAGTCATTCAAGGTGGAATATCACAACATGGATGTGGATGTTGCTAATCAATATAAGGTGATTCTGGACCCTGACTGGACTTCTTATATCTGAGAACCATGTCTGGCATGTGTCTCCACTCATCATGGGAGTTCATTGCCCATCAACAAACATATACCCCTTGACCATATCATGCCTGAGGCATTAGGCAAGTGTAGTCAACCATTTGGTGTTTCTAACATGAGGAGGATGCCTCTCTTATTCTCTTACTTTCTCTTTGACTTCCAATGAGCATTTCTGGGCAAGGGAAAATGAGGAGGGCCACAGTCCTACAGTCTAAATTACTAAAGAGTAGTGATAAATCCCCTCATTCTAGCTGTCTCTCAAATGATCCATGTTTTAACATAAAAAAAGAAAGAAAAAACTCCGGCTGATGAAAGTATCCTTGAATTTGTCTGTAGTTCTTTCCATTTCCCCCCAAAGGAAGTTAAACCAATATTTGGGCAAAATGAATGTAAATGTCCGCATCATTATTATTACCGCACGGAACCTGTTATAAAGGATATTGTACCTGGACAAATCCAGGTTTTGGTTTATCATCTCATAACAAGGGGATGGCATCCCGATAAAAGCCCGAAGGAATGGTGTGCCATTCTTTATGAGCATCCTGTGCTGACTTTTGTATGATCTTGGGCAAGGATAGGATCCAGAGCCGAAAGCATCTGGCTACTTTGCTTTCAGATAAGGATTTGAAATCTATTGATAAGGGGGGAAACACAGTGTTTTCCATCTCTGGTCTGAGTCTTGCAGTCCTGAAATTTATACTGTTTCATTTGTCTATGTGACAGTCCTTTCTAGGATACTAGGCTCAAGAAAGTTTGGCCCAGCTGCTTGACATGAAGAACAGTAAGTTTCTGAAGAAAAGCATTTTCACAGCTTTCTCAGTGGGGTTTCATACTGCCTTCTGTAAATTTAGACTGCATTTTGTTTGACAACAAAATATGGAGTCTGCTTCTACTGGATGACATGTCTCAAGTTATCTTCCTTTAGGGATGATCTGAAGCAGGCTATGTTATATAATTATTTCTTGATGTAGCTTCTTCTTGTGTAGTTTTCTCGGGACATTTTCTAGATAAGACAAAAGAGGAAGCAATCACGGACAGTTTTGAAAAGTTCCCATGACACCATCTCTATTTACCAGCTCCTCCTCCTTTAGCTAATTACAGCAGTCCAAGAGAAGGAGAATATCTCATAGACAGAGTCTTAATGATCAGGTGCTTTTGTCCCCTCTGATCCCCTTACCAAGTCTTCTAGAAGTCAGACTTTACTAGGGACACTTTAGTAGTCTTCTCTACCCTGCTAACCTGATTTCTACATCATCATCATCACTGCCTGGAGCCTGTAATAATCCAGATTTTGGATTTCCATCTCTTAACAAGGTTATGGATGCCCTAAGTTTCCTGAGCTTGCTATATCTTGGAGACCTATGAACAAGGACAGATGTGCCACAGATATAGTATCAAATGGTTATGTCTTTGAGGTATTCAGTTCTCCCCCATCAAAGACTCATCTAACGACCAACCAGTTGCTATGGACCTCCTGGACCTGTGCCATGCTGTACTTCTCAAAAGGCCCGAGAGAAGTGTCCACCCTTGGATAAAGAAAAGGAGATACTTCAACCTCTTCTTTCTTAAAAATATGATACTACACAATATTCTGAATATCAGTGAGTTTAGCAGGCATATCAAGCATTGCAAGTTCTGGATAATTTAAGGAGTTATGCCGCTGCTTCCGCAGAGGCCGTAATGGTTTCATTAGACATGATGGATTCCTATTAACATAACATTGCCTGGGAGCCCTATGGAATATTCCATTGTTTCACTCTACATTAGAACAGGTTTTTGCACAAATTACTGTATCTGGCCTATTTTCTGCTCAGAGAATATTCAGTAGGATTTTCAACATGGTGATTACACCAGGGAGGTCTCATAGGGTTCCTGTATCTAATGACATTCTCATTATGATCACGTGGAAATGCTGTTGGCAACAGCTTTTGCTTAGGCTTACACCAAAAACTTTGAAAAATTCTCTTTGGTTCCTTTGCAGAGAAATACCTTCTCCGGTGCTCTTCTTTCCTACCTAAGCTGATGGCTCAGGTGATCAGGAAGATGACTTACTAAATGAGAAAACCTCAAACTAACATTGGCCACCATTTTCACTGTTTCATTTACCCAGTTTCAGATGAGTCTGCTTCAGTGGATAAGTGCCAGTGGTTGCAAAGTAACTGTCCCAACATGGAGCTGCTCCTGACATCAAACTCCTTTTAATGGGTCTGGAGTAGTGGACTGCCTCCACCAATCTCTTTGTAGAGTTTTCCTTTCAGCTTCTGAAATCACCCCATATGCAAACTGCAGATGCACCATTGGTGAAGGTTTGGTAGGGTAAGTAGACAAACCAAAAGAGAGGTTGCTTATAAACCTACTCACATTGAAGGTGGTCTTTTTCATCCTTCAGCCTGTAGAAAAGGGACTGAGGCTTGACCTGTCTTATTCAGGTCTGACAGTGGTATATTTATTTTACTTATTAATCTGTTTAGCCCACTCGATGACGGTGCCCCTTTTCAGAGATAGCTCAGGAGCAGTGTCAGGTTAAGTGACCAAACAAGATGGGATACTTCTGAATTCATTTTAAAGAGAAGTATACAGTCTGAAAGTAAGTGATTGACTAGGAAATCACTTTCATAGCCAATCACATCACATGGGATGTGACTGTGATAAAGTAGTTTTACAGCAGCAGTTCTTTCCTAGAACTGAAGATAAGGGATCTCCACCTGACAGAGATTTTTTGAGAATGATGGTTTCACAGACATTAACCTGTTTGCCATAACCGATGAAGTGGCTGTTCTCCCATTTTGCTGACTCTAATAAAGTAGAATGGTCTGTGTTGTGAATCCTTTGTCCTTTTAAAAGTATGGGAGATCCTTACATGTCCTTTTAATTTTTTGTGATTCCATATCTAGTAAAAGTCAGAGGGGAAAAGCCAAAACTAACCTTTGATAGTCTGTGGTGGCTGAGAAGACTGTAATTAGAGGATATCAGGTCCCTGACAGTAAAAGAGTACCTTTCAGCACATCTTTACATAAAAGCCATTGGATATTCCTACATGGGGGTGACACCCATCTGTATCATCGAGTCTGACTGTTCTAGTTGGACCTTTCAGTTCAGGTTACAGAGATAACAGAGGTTACTGGAAAGCCTTCTTTTAAAAGAGGTGTCTGCCTTCAACTATGTCAGTAAGCCTACAAGTGGTTATCCCCACAATGTCAAAGAGCTGTTTAACCTGAGACTCATTTACTCCAAGATCAGGTTACATACTTCTGGCATCCCAGTACAGTAAAAGTTGGTTGACTGTAGAATTATGGCCTTGCGTGGGCACTCAAACAGTTCTGCAAAAGTATGGCATCTTTACCCACCTTTGAAGACCCCCCCCCCCCCGCCCAAGGGGCTTGAACTGTATGACTATAGGTATGGGTACTCTTCTTCTGAACCAACTTTTGCAGCATGTCTGAAGTCTATTTCATGGAAGACATTGCCCTTAATAAGCATTATCTCAAGCCACAAGAACATTGAGTTACAGGCCTTGATCTGTAAGGGACAATTCTTGGACTTTCACAGTGATCATCTACCCATTGTGAATAACTTACAGTGCCTACCAAAACTTATTTCAGAGTTTTCCCTTGACCACTTCTTACACTTCCATTGTCTTTTCTCTTCAAGAAAAAAATCCTGGGGGAAGATCCCTTCATACCTTGATATGCACAGCCAGCTCACATTTTATCTGAGAAAGGGACAAGATTTCATCTGGACAGAACGGTTGTTTGCCTCATTTGTTACAGGTAGGGAAGAGTTTGGCTTACAGCTAAGGAAACTTTAACCAAATGGATTAGTAATTGCATTATATTTTGCCATCATGTGTCCATTCCAGTGACAGGCTACTCCAATAGATGAATGTCTTCTTCCACTGCTTGTTTCAAGAATATGTCCAGTAATGATAGCTGTACTGTAGCATCTTGGTGACTGCTTCACACCTTTTATTGGTATTTAAAAGCAATTCACCTCATACAAGTACATTTTCAGTCCATGTATACTTACATACACATGGTCTGTTTTCATCAGTTGGTGCACCTACTATCATCTAACTTTTAAATCCTACATTTGCTAACTATGCTATTTGTTTCATCAAGGACAATCCAAATACAGTTCCATAAAATCTAGTACCCTTCCACTTCTATTATTCCCTTAACCTACACTTTAAATATTCTAAATTGCAGGAAAATGTAAGTATAGTTACGTGGACATTTCCATCTGTTAAATTTTCCTAATGATATATGCATCTTTGCCATGCAGTACGCTGATTTTGTTGAAACTAAAACAAGACCTCTCATTTTTGCCCGTTATGCCTTTATATCATACCGCCTCACCTTTCTAATGGGTAAAAGACTTTCCTTATCTTCCTTACACCCCTACTTGATTTATTTCCTCTACTCTGTTTAGTGTTTTACTCCCTTCCTGCCTGATTGTATTTAAATGCTTATTATTCCATTGTAATTCCTTATCTCCTTCCACATTTCTAAACTGCTATCCTCATCTTGTATTCCTTTCCCACCTTTCATATTATTCTAAGGCCCTTTTCCACAACTGCAGTTGACTCTTTCTCCCTCCTTCCTTTCCAGTTTTGTACTATATTGCTTTTAGATAGCTTCTAACTGAAATACTATTACTTCCCCTTTATTTATCAATTTTGTCCTGTAATCTGGCCCTGTTGGGGTGACTATTAAACATGGGTATGCTGTCATTTGTCCTATCCTGGCCCCAGTGGATTTCAGCTATCTAACCAGAGACAAACTCCTGTCAGTATGACCATAGGTCTTCCAGGCAGCCAAGGCTCAAATATGTTGTCCTGGGTTAACGGTCATCCACGCACAAGTTAGGGAACTCTTAAGCCCAGGTCAGCAGTTTCATACCATCACACTGTCAACAGATTTTAGCACTCAGGACTACAGCCAAGCTACTAGAGCTGGGGAAGTAGTGTTTATGATCTTGGACCACATAGGAGACTGCACTGTTAGGGAGCATAGGACTAGCTCCTTGGTCACTGACATCATACCTCCTTCTGCCCAGATTCCAGTCCATACTGAAAAGGTTGACAGGCATCTCTACAACAAGCAGCAGCAACAGAAAAAGAGGGTACAGGGGCAGTGCACGGACTAATTCTCCCTACCTGTAATGGGGTGGAATCCATCCTCTGCTTATGAAAAAGCTGGCTCCTGGGTTGACTTTCAATAGCTTGGTCTACTGCTCTGTTACATACAAAACCCTGAGTCTGAATCAGGTCATCTATGAAAGATTTAGCAGTGCTCTATTAGAGAGAGGAATCCCTCCTAGTGGTGAGCTGCACTCCTCATTGGCTTTTCAGCTAACTATCCCTGGCTGACTGCAGATCTGGGGTTCTGTGGTATTACTACATTTAGGTGGGAGTCTGACTTCAAGGCATTCAGTCATAGTTCCACTGATGGCAGGTTTGCACTACTGGCTTGTAAGCCAAGAAAATACACCAAATGTCTGAACCTGTGGTTTCTGTCATGCTTATCAGGATTACTATTGCAGCAACACATCAGCATTAGGGTAAAACTAACCAGTCTCACTATGGTTTAAAACCAGTTAGCATTCATTATTAACTCATTCACTCCATCAGAGCTCAGGAAGTTTGCACTGTAACTTCCAATGAGTGGAGCCTAAGCCTTTTGACAGAATCAAATTATGTCAACACATTTCAAACAAATGTTCATATCTCTGGAACCATAGGGATTACGAAAGAAGTATAAATGGCAAACTCTTCACCACAAACTATTTTTACAGTGGTAGTATTCTTTAGGTTCTAGGTCTTAAACTGAATTTTATAAGTCACAGTAAACACAGCAACTATTACATTTGTAATATTTTGTAAACAACTTGCAATATCTCATCATACACAAGTTACATATATACTGTCAGCAGCATTTTATTCATCTATTTGAGAGCTTTCATATGAAGCTAAGGCTCTGTTACTTAGTTGTTAAGATATTTAGAAAAATGTGAAAATTGTATCTATATAAATTAATATCATACAAACAACAGTTAATATCTTTTCACCTGTACTAGTCAGATGTCAAATATTAATGCAGTTGAGTTTGCAGTTGTGTAAGTTTAAGATGAAATCTTGTAAAACCTCGAACATAGCATGGTTTTGAAATTGCTGATTCAAATATGAAGAAGCAATATTTGACGCCGAGAGGCATCAGTAGGTATTAACTACAGATGCACTTGGAGGTGTCACTCAGATCTAATGAGTTAAGTAGTGAACTATCCAACACTTGGTGAATTCTGCTTCATGACACAATGATAATAATAGATGACACTGATGGAGCAAAAAGCAATGTAACTTTGAACTTTTCTTCACCTCGTGTTTAACACCAAAACAGATAGTGTGAGGCCTACTTTCGCTGTCTGTATTCCGTCTCATTTCCTTCTTCTCACTCATTGTTCCCATTCTCTTTTCTACCTCTTGCACTGTTCTACAAGTCTAGCCATTTTCATCTTTTTTTTTTTTTTTTCCATTCCTCTTTTGGATTTTCCCATAGTATTTCCTTATCCCTTAACTTCTGTACCCACCTACTCCCATTGAAAACTACCACATGTCCTCCTAGGCCCACCTTTCCCCACCTCCCTTACAGCCTATGTTTCTTCAGTTTCGGCTTTAGAATCTTTGACTCTCCTTCCTGTCACTCAAACTTGTCACAAATATCAAGCTTCCTCTCTTCTTCATTTATCTCAAGTTCCCGCAGGAAATTTACCAAGTATAATGGGCCTGTGTTCAGTCATGGCATAAGAAATCCATTGAACTTAAAACATCAAACGTTCACTTCAGTGAACATTCAGTTATCTAATATTTTACCCAGGGAAAACAGACAGTGGACCAACATGCATGCCAAAACACTCATTGCAGTATGTGAAACCCACCCAGGTGGTGGGCTACACCCCACCCCCTCAATGTGGGGGGATTGTGCCACTCACACCCCTCCTACTTATATATACCAACTCCAAGACTGCACTGCAGTGGGGAAAGGGGCAAATTTCCTAATGCTGGCCAACTAACTCCGTTCCCTGTGTAAAATATTCGATGATTGAACATTTGGTGAAGTGAACATTTGATGTTTTAAGTTCAATGAACAGAGGTTCGATGGATTTCACATTTGCTGACTGAAGATATACCCAGTATAACACCTTTGCCGGCAACATGATTCTGATTGTAAATGTCCTCCCACCCAACAATTCCAATTTCCTTTTCCATTTTTATGTTCTTCTTGTAGATATTCCTGTACCCTTCTTAACAATCCTGCTGTTAGAAGTTACTGGAAATGCAAATGGCCTTTGCCACTTTTCGCTTAGAAACACATTCTGCTAAGATGATTGAGGTAGATGCCTTCTTTACTTGTGCATTTCTGGTTGAACATGCATGTTAGCTGGTTGTTCTGTATACATGTGAGATTCGGACCTTTAACATCTCCCACCTCCATCCTCAGATGCCACATGAAAGAGCAGATTTATTTGCTGGTATTGGCCTTGTTCTCACTAACCAACATCACCCCTCCTTTTCCTAGTATCTTACAGAATGTCACTACCTTTGTTTAGCACAACATATTTCCCTTATTTTAACTGCTTCACTTTCGGTCTCCTAAAATTTGTTTAATCATTAATACCCTGCTCAGACTGCGGTGGTGGTGCTGCAGTAGCATTGTCGCCTCACAGTTAGACGTTGTCCCTTCGATTTTCAGAGTGTCTTCTGTGTGGTGACATGTGTGAATGGGTGTTCCTTCGTTGAAGGTTGTGCGTTAGGCCCGGCAAGCCAGCACGTAAAAATCTACTGCCAATCATTAGCGGACTGGAGTTCTGCTGTGGCGACCCCTAACCGGGAAAAGCCGAAAGAAACAAACAAACCCTGCTCAGTGTAAACAGATACTTATTCACTCTACTGACCAATCTACTTTATTTGACTTAATAGCATTAGCGTTGTTCCTTACACAAATAAAGGTTTGCTATCTACAGTATAAAAACATAGCTTCTATGATATTGTTTCTCAGATCCTTAGTCATATTACCTCATTAAAATCCTGCAACTAAATCTTCACTTAATAGCAGTGTACAGATTAGGCTAATCTATCTACACGTAAGCATCAACATCTATCCTGGAGCATTATTTCAAGCCGCAGTACCACTCTAATTCTAATTCTAATTTTGATGACCCTTCTTAGATGTTTTCTTCGTTAGTCTGCACACCACTTACCTTTCGTTATACTTTTATTCTAACCAAAAACTTGAACAAAAGAGGAATGACTATGTTGAGTCACAGAACACCACTCCCCCTCTCCTGCATTTCCTTCTGTTTCTCCTTCCCCAAGGCTCTCTCTCAACCCTACAGGCTGGCCACACGTTGTCTCAGATGAGTGGGTTCTGAGGATAATTCTGAGAAGATTCACTTCACAGCGGATAGAAAATCCTCCCTATTTCAGGAGCATTACCCCCACATCCACCAGACCAGGTAGAACTGTTTCTTCCAGTGCTCCCATCACTTGGTAGAAGTAGGGGTCATAGAACCAGTGGTTGTGATACACAAAGGCAAAGGATTTTACCAAAAAGGAGAACTCCTGGAGACCAGTCTTATATTTTTCTTTTCTAAATACCTTTGTAAAAGTTCTGAAATTCAAAGTCCTCCCCTTATAGTCGATCCTTGAGTTGCTTCCAGACCACTGTTTCATGGTGACTCTAAATCTCAAGGACCCTTATCATCATATTCCTATTACTCCTAATTTTAGGAAAATTTTGAGATTTGCTGTGTCTAGTTTACAGTATTGTTTCTTGGCATTACCCTTTGGAATATCTATTGCACCTCAAATGTTTACAAAGTGTCTGACCCCAGTGGTTGCCAATTGCAGAACCTTAGGCATTCACATGTTCCTTATTTGGATGATTTGCTGATTTGTACAGCTTCTGTATCCAGGTGCTCAGAGTTATTAAACAAAGTTGCATCCCTCTCTTCCCACCTGAACTTCAAATTGAACCTTAAAAAGTCCCTCCTCACAACCTGTCAATGAATTGTTTTCCTGGAGTGTTTGATAGACATAGTAAGAAGGATGACCTTCCTGCCAGAAAAAAAGTCCTGACTTATTAGGCCATTTTCTTGGATTTCTCTCTAGCAATGGGCCCAGTAAGAGAGCATCTCAAATTTCTAGGCTCAATTATCCTCATGATACCACTAGCCAGACTTCTTTTTTTTTCTTTTGGCTGTTCCCATTAGGGGTTGCCACAGCAGATCATCTGTTTTCATTTCTTCCTGTCCTCTGCATCTTGCTCTGTCACACTAACCACCCACATGTCCTCTCTCACCACATCCAAAAACCTTATCTTAGGCCTTCCTCTTTTCTTCTTACCTGGCGGCTTCATCCTTAGCATCCTTTTCTCAATATACCCAGCATCCCTCCTCAGCACATGTCCAAACCAATGCAATCTCGCCTCTCTGGCTTTGTCTCCAAACTGTCCAACCTGGGCTGACCCTCTAATATACTTATTCCTAATCCTGTCTACCCTTGTCACACCCAGTGCAAATATTAACATCTTTAACTCTGCCACATCCAGCTCTGACTCCTGCCTTTTTGTCAGTGCCACTGTCTCCAACCCATATAACATAGCTGGTCTCACTACCCTCTTGTAGACCTTCCATTTCACTCTTACTTGTACTCGTCTGTCACAAATCACTCCTGACAATCTTCTCCACCCTGCCTGTACTCTCGTCTTCACCTAACTTCCACACTCGCCATTACTCTGAACTGTTGATCCCAAGTATTTAAACTCATCCACCTTCTCCAACTCTACTCCCTGCATCCTCACCATTCCTTTATCTTCCCTCTCATTCACACACATATATTCTGTCTTAGTCCTGCTACCCTTCATTCCTCTCCTCTCTAGAGCATATCTCCACCTCTCCAGGGTCTCCTCAACCTGTTCTCTACTCTCACTACATATCACAATGTCATCCAAACATCATAGTCCATGGTAACTCCTGTCTGATCTCATCTGTCAACCTGTTCATCACCACTGCAAATAAGAAAGGGCTCAGAACTGATCCTTGATATAATCCCACCTGCACCTTAAACGCATCTGTCACTCCCACTGCAGATCTCACCGCTGTCACACTACCCTTGTACATATCCTGTACCACTTTTACATACTTCTCTGCCACTCCCGACTTCCTCATACAATACCACAACTCCTCTTTAGGCACCCTGTCACATGCTTTCTCCAAGTCCACAAAGACACAATGCAACTTCTTCTGACCTTCTCTGTACTTCTCCATCAACACTCTTAGAGCAAACATCGCATCTGTAGTGCTCTTTCCTGGCATGAAACCATACCGCTGATCACTAATCATCACTTCCCTTCTTAACCTAGCTTCTGCTACTCTTTCCCATAATTTCATGCTGTGACTGATCAATTTTATCCCGCTATAGTTACTACAGCCCTGCAAATCACCCTTATCCTTAAAAATCGGTACCAAAACACTTTTTCTCCACTCCTCAGGCATCCTCTCACTTTCCAAGATTTCATTAAACAATCTAGTTAAAAATTCCACTGCCATTTCTCCTGAACACCTCCAAGCTTCCACAGGTATGTCATCTGGACTAACAGCCTTTCCATTCTTCATCCTCTTCATAGCTGTCCGTACTTCCCTCCTTGCTAATCCATTGCATTTCCTGATTCACTATCCCCACATCATCCAACCTTCTCTCTCTCTCATTCTCTTCATTCAACAGCCTCTCAAAGTACTCATTCCATCTGTTCAACACACTCTCCTCACTTGTGAGTACATTCCCCTCATTATCCTTCATCACCTTTACCTGCTGCACATCTTTCCTAGCCAGACTACACATGAGAAAAAAAAATCAGTGGAACTTGAGGAATTGTTTGACCCAGCACTTTTTATCCCTTGGAATTCCAGGAATCTGAATCCAAGACTCCCTTTTCTCTTCAGACTACAGTCTATTCTGCTTAGAATCACTCGTCAGATTTTGTGTGGGGAGCAATATTCATTGTTGTTCAACTGCAAGGCTTGTAAGCTCCTCAGTATATGCCAAAGCACATAAATATGAAAGAGATGTAGGTAGTGAATCATGCTTCAAAAGTCCTTCACTACTTTTGGACTCCAGATCCCCTTCTGATGGTCACCAACAAGACTACTATGGTGTGGTATCTGAACAAGCTACCCTCTTTGCTAGTTGGCAGTACTGGCCTGTGAGCTGGCTGTACAGAACTCCCTGCAGCCACGCTTGTCATCCCTATGGTCAGGAAATTTCCTGTATGCATTTCCATGATTCCCAGAGTACTTTTAAAGATTCAGAAATAATTACCAAAGATCATTGATGTAGCCCTCTTTTGGCCCAGGCAAAGTTGGCTCTTCTTTTAAATGGAATTAGCTAAGGGCAATTATCACAAGATTCTCACAGACTGGATCTGCTCTCACAGAATCAAGGGTGAATGGTGCACCCCAGCTTAGAGCAATTGCAACTGATAGCCTGAATAATTCTGTTTGATACCTTTTAGGCATTTGTTGCATGAGGACATGCAACAGGTATTTAAGGAGACTGAATGAAGAGGTCAAAACTAGAATGACAGGGGCTGCAGCCAACTGGCATAGAGTGTCAGGTGTAGTGTATGACAGAATAATGCCAAAAAAGCTGAAAAGTAAGGTGTACAAAACAGTGGTGCTACAAGTATTACTGTATAGCACAGAAACTTGTACAGTAAAGGCAAAGCAGACGAGAAAGCTAGAGGTGATGGAAATGAAGTCCTTGAGAGGCGTGATAGGATGCACACTGTGGGACAAATGAAAAAAAGAGGACATAACAGCATAAGTAAAAGTAGTTCCAATTGCAGAAAAGATCAAAGAGAACAAATTATGCTGGTTTGGGAACATGTGCAGAAATGCAGAAGACAATCTGGTGAAGGAGATTTATAACAGACAGGAAGAAGGTAAGAAGAAACAAGGGTGACCAGCAAAGAGGTGGATGAATTGTGTGACAGACGATTTGCGACAGTCGGGAATAAGTCTTGAAGAAGACAGTAGTGTGGGGTTGAATCGAGAGAAACGGCAACAGCTGACATGAGACACCAACCCCGTGTAGAAAATGTAAGAAGGGGGTTTATGATGATGATGACTTAAGGAGGCTGAAAAACCTAAAACTAAAAAATTTTAAGTTTACAAGTGGAAGAGGTTTTCTGGGTGCTGCCTAGTCAATAACAGATATAATCATTCAGACTGTATCACTGGCATATGGGTCCCGTTCCTACACAAACACCTATACTGGCAGCTTTCCAAAGCTCAGAGTCTCTTCCGCTAATTCTCTGTGACAGGGAATTGGCTAAGCCACTCCCATAAGGGGAAGCCTAAACCCTATTACAGAGAGTCATTTATTCAATCTTTTGTGACAGCTGCAGGACTCAGAAAGTGCAATTTCCTTGCCAGCAAGTATTCGTGTACTACAGCTTATAGACTCAGACAAGATCCTTTTTGAAACTTCCTTTCATCTTTATTATTATATACTTTAGTTTTTTTCTGTTTTATTAAAAATAATATATGTGTGTTAAAGTTTTATTTTAATATGCTTGCTGTTTACTGCTGCTGTTAATTTGTCTGTAAATTCTAACTTAATACTGTGTTGTTTGTATGATTAATAATGCTTTTAAACTGTTATGAGGCTTTTCTAAAGTGTTCTTTTGACTTTTAGAGCAAAAATGTCATTCATTGGAGTTATTTGAACATTAGGGACTGTCTCTTGGCAGGGTGCCAAGACAGTTGTTGCTTCTGTTATTTATCTGTAACATTTTGAAGTACTGAGAGGAAAATATTCCATTTTTCACAATTTTCTTCATTACTACTGGTTTAATACTGTTATACCCATTTTTATTGATAAATCATGATTATTCCATGTATCACTTTATTTGCATTTTCTGTTGAGAGCTTTTTTTTTTTCATTTATGAAAAGAGAATCTCTAAGTAAATGCTCATTTATGCAGTTTTAAAAGGTTTCTATTTGACTGAAAGGAATATATTGATTTTTTTGTCACCATGTGGGCAAGTTAATTTTACCTGGTACTAAACAAGTGTACTGTTTACTACACTGTGCAGACTGTAAAACTAAGCTTATCACAATTTAATGTATATCTGGTATATTTTAATGCATTTTACTTGCATTTGCTATGTAAGAACATAATTTATATAATTTGTAATCTGAAGTAGTTTACTTCATTTGGTCTTCAACCTGTGGGATTCGAATCCGTATCGAATCCAAGACGGCAAATATTACTTGCATCAGCTCTGAGCTCCAGAATCCTCCCATTCCCCATAATACACCTCCACTGCCTTCCATCCCCAGATCTTGTTTGCCGCAATTTGTTATACATCATGTCTTCAGAGCTCCAGCTAGCGATATATGATTTCCCTACTGTAAGTTAAAAAAATTCTGTTTCTCTTAGCCGATCTAGGTTAGTTTAGGTATCCCTTCTCCCCTCCCATTGCCATGGCGTTGATTGTAGGTTTATTTGGATAGTTAGAGTAGTTTGTCTGTGGTGCCCCTCCCCCCTTTAGTATTGTCTGTAGTCTAGTGTGGTGAGTGGGTGTGTGTATGTTAGAGTAAAGAAAGCATTTTGCCTTTTTTTTTTTTTTTTTTTAAGGCTTTTCTCTTTCTCTGAGGATGGTTGGAAAGCTTGTCTTTAAGAGCTACACAGAGTCTGGCCATAAGCTCTCCCCAGCTGATGGCCACACCTTGTATGTGTTGTGCTTAGGTGTGGCCCACCTTAGTGTGGATTGCTCCATTTGTGCGGGGTTCAACCCCCCCCAGCATTAAAAGATAGGAAGGCCAAGTTGGCCCTCAAAGGTCTTCTGTCTGCTACTGATCCTCCTCCCTTGTCTTCGGCTTCAGTCACAGCGGCTGCTGTGACTGCCTTTCCTGCTTCTCATCCTCTGGCCACCTCTCTCTCCCAGGCTGGGACTCAAACTACTGCATCTAAGCCTGTGATAGCAGAGCAGAGGAGAGGTAAAGAACGGGAGAGAGAGTTGAAGATGAAGGAAAAGAGGAAGAGGTCCCTGGACCTCGCTTCTCCAAGCAAGTCAGCATGGATCCATGACTCCCCTTGGCTCTGGTCTCCGAGGTTCTCCCCAGAGCCGGAGGAGGCACGTCCAGTCTCCCAGGCCTCGGTTCCCCAACCCGCCAAGTCAGAGTCCATGGCCTCGTCATGGTCAACCCGCTCCTTATTGGATATTGATCTGGATAAGATGATGAGGCACTTTATCCATACACAGATCCAGATGGGGGTCTTGCCAGCCCCCTTCCTCTGGAGGGGGGAGCTCGCTTCCTTTTTTTCAACCCATTTCTCCTTCCCCGATCTGACCTTCGGCTTCAGAGCTCTCAGATCCGAGGTTGTCCTTGGTCACGGGGGTCGACACCTACAGCCCTTGTTTCCTCAATGCCGACTGCTGCCTGGAGCATCTTGGATCTGACCAGTTCGGATCCAAGCCGATCTCTCAGAGCCGGAGCTTGGGTGTCAGATCCAAGGGAGTGGAACCTTTTCCATTGGCTCTGACGTTGTCGGGCCAGGTTCCCTCCCTGGGAGCTCCATCCACTTAAAGACCGGCTCCCATTCTCACGTCGGACCCAGGGAGACCAGTCTCTTTATTAGCTTCCCAGGAGGTCCGGTCTCCTTCGGCGTTCAATGTGGTCGAAAGTGTCCTCTCCATTGGATCAAGACTCCTGACTGCCCCCTCAGACTCTGCCCAGACCCCCCTCAGCTCTGTCTACGGTCCCCATTGTCTTACCAGAGGGACAGCCCATGCTCGTAGAGCCCCAGATGGTTCCCCCAGAGGAACAGATGACTTGCGAGTGCTCCCCTGAGAGCCCCACTGGAGATGTGCCTGGCAGGCATACGTGCAAGAGGAGGCACTTGGACTCCCCCAAGTCCATAACCAAGGATACAGATTTAGATGATGGGGAGGACTCCCCAAGATCACCTCCCGAGGATGTCTCCTTTGGAGACATCATGGAGATCCTGCACCAGCAGGGAGGTTGGTCTACCGCCAAGCCCTACTCTGATGAGTCTGTGTTCCTGAAGGCTTTCAGCATGGGCTCGTCTACTTCCTGGGTGTCCCCTCCCACAGTTCCTTTAATGGATTTGATCACCTTGCGGGCGTGGAAGGAACCAGATACCATGGAGCCTATCCTCAAGCTCCCCGATAAAATTCTAAGTCCCCCCATTGACAGGCCTTCCTGGAATAAGGGCTCCCCTGTGGATGCCATGGTGGTAGCAGCAGCCACTAAGGGGGAACTATCTCAGGAAAGTTCCTCAGCCCACCCTCCTGACTGGGAGTCACGGATGATGGACCGCCTAGGGAAGCGGGTGTATGCTTCAGCTACCTTTTCGATCAAGGCGTTGAATTACTTGGCCCATGTCACTAGACTCCAGCCCGACCTAGTAAAGAAGCTGGAGGAGTCTCCACTCAAGTCCATGTTCCAGGAGGACAAGGCTTTGTTATCCATGAAAATGGCCACTCTGAAAGCGGTATCAAATACATCCATGTGACTCCTCTCCCATGCTATGGAAGGAGCAGCTAGGGCAGTTGGGTCTACTGTGTCCATGAGGCGTAATGCCTGGCTCAGGTTGTGTCAGTTTACCGAACCCCTTAAGGTGTCCTTTGCCAGTGCTCCTTATGACAGCTCAACACTTTTTGGTAAGACCGTCAAGGAGACACTAGTCCAGAGTGAGAAGGATGGGAAAACAGTGTCTGCCATCGGGATCTGCTTCTCTAACCCTCAAAGGTCCTTTTCCTGGAAACAGAGAGGGCAAATGAAAATGTGGTTCTGGAAGTCTCAGTATTTCCAGGACACCCAGGGCTCTTCTTTTCCTAGAGGTGGAAGGGGACAGAATGGATGTTGGCCCAGATGCAGAGGGGGTCCACAAAACTTCGGGTCTCGAGAACCATTCTTGGACAGACCTGGGCAGCAGCCCTGAGGGATTGCCTGGCTGCTGTACTCTGGAGGCAATCAGGGGATGATTGTCCTTGCACCCAATGGCATGGGAGTCCATAACAATGAACCACTAGGTGCTTCAAATCATATCCAGAGGATATTCTATCCCCTTCGTGGGTTACCCCATATCTCCCAAACACCTCCTGAATGTTCCACCCATGCCAAGGGAGGCAGCAGCACAGGAAATTTCCCAGCTGCTAGGAAAACGAATTGAAACTGTCCCTCCAGATCAGTCCGTATCAGGATTCTACTCCAGGTACTTTTTGGTGCCAAAGAAAATGGGGGACTTAAGGCACATTCTGGACCTCTCTACCCTGAACCTATCAGTTTCCAAAGAGAAGTTCTGGATGGTCACACTACAGTCCATCATGCCGTACCAGCAAGAGAGCGACTGGATGTGCTTGTTAGATTTCCAGGATGCTTACTATCACATAAAAATGCACAGAAGCTTCAGGAGGTTCCTCTGCTTCCAGCTATGGGCCAATCATTATAAATTTTGAGCCGTACCCTTTGTTCTCACCACAGCCCCCAGGGTGTTTACCAAAGTGATTGCAGCTGTAGTGGCTCACCTGAGACTTCAGAGGATTCAGGTCTATCCGTACCTGGATGACTGGCTCCTGACTGCTCCCACCAGGCATCTCCTTTCCCAAACCAAGGATTACTTTTTGATACTTGCCCTGAGCTTGGGTATCACAATTAACACATCCAAATCTCTCCTAGAGCCTGTACAGGTAATAGAATACATTAGTGAAAAGTATTCCTGACCTCAGAGAGAGTTCAAAACCTCAGGATGCATGTCTCCCTGAGCTACCATTCTCACCTTCCGACAGCAGAATCAGTGTTGAGGGCCCTAGGCTTGATGGTGGTGACCATAACATTTCTTCCTTGTGCTCGACAACACATGCGCATTCTTCAGTGGACTCTAGCGGTTCACTTGTCCCTGTTGGAATTACCACTAACTTATCTTATCCACCTAAGTCGAGTGTGTCGGTCATCCCTCATATGGTGGATGAGCTCTCCAGACATTTTGGAGGGACGACGTATTGTTCCAGCCCCGGCCCAAACCACAGTGACCACGGATGCCTCCCTACTTGGGTGGGGGGCATTGTTCGAGCAGGACAGTCCCAAGGCCTGTGGTCCCCCATAGAGACCAGTTTGCCTATCAATGTTCTAGAAATGAGAGCGGTCCTTCTAGCATTGCAGGCCCTTCATGCTTTTCTTCCTCTGGGGATGATTGCCATTCAATCAGACAACATGTCAGTAGTCTGGTATATCAACAAAAAGGGAGGGACCAGATCTTACCCCCTTTGTCGTGAGGCCATGAGAGTGTGGGAATGGGCAATCTCCATGGGTCACTTTCTCATCGCAACGCACGTCCAACATTCTAGCAGACAGGCTAAGTCAGACCATTCTGATGCCTTATGAGTGGTCTCTGAATCTATCAGTAGCGGAACAGATCTTCAGTGAGTGGGGTCAACCTTGCTGCGATCTCTTCACATCTCCTTCCAACGCTAAGTGCAGCAGATTTTTTGCTCTGAACCCCCTGCTGGGGGAGTCCCCCAGAGACAGTCCAGTTCATGCTTGGCCTCCCAGTCTTCTGTATGCTTACCCACCAGTACCTCTCATTCCAAGGTTTCTGCAGAAAGACTGTGGGGAACAAGGTGATCCCATTCTGGCCTCGATAGGTACAGTTTCCCTTCCTTTGGTCTCACCTTCTGGCTCCACCTTGGATCCTGGATCCCATTCAGGATCTGATTTCACACCCATCAGGGGTGCCTCATCCAAGTCTGGACAGCCTGAAGCTCATGACTTGGCTGCTCCAGTTCCCATAATTGTTAGGACTCCCAGACTTTCCTCCTTAGTTAAATCTATTTTGTTAGCTGCTCATAAGTCTTCAACCAGAAAGGATTATCACAGCAAGTGGAAACATTTTTCTTTCTGGGCCTCTCAGAGGAGTTTAGACCCTTTCACGGCTCTTATTTCTGCTATTCTTGATTTTCTAGCTGATATTTTCCAGCATGGAGCTAGTTCTTCTACTGTCAAAGTTCAGTTGGCTGCCATTTCTCATTTTCATGTGGGTGAGAATTCTGCATCCTTGGCATCTTCCAAACTGTGTAAAACCTTTATCAAAGGCACCTTTTTGCTACTCACCACGGACAAAGATCCTGTCCCCCCGTGGGACCTTACTATGGTTCTCCAAGCTCTTGTCGCTCTGCCTTTTGAGCCTGTCACAACTGCAGATCTAAAATTTCTATCGTGGAAAACAGCTTTTCTGGTGGCTATTACCTCTGCTAGAAGGGATTTGGAATTACAGGCCTTGTCCATCAAACTTCCGTACATGATTTTCATAAAGATAGAGTTTCCCTTCAAACCAATCCATTTTTTCTTCCTAAGGTGGCATCACCAGTCAATATCAATCAGACTATAAATTTGCCTGTGTTCTTTCACAATTTTACGAACAGGATGGAATACAAGCTACACATGTTTGATGTTCATAGACAGTTATGATTCTATTTACACAGGACAAAACATTTTCGTAAATCTGATCAATTGTTTGTTTCATTCTATAGACCCTTTTTGGGCAAACCTATTTCCAAGGTCACTATAGCTAGATGGATTTCTTCATGCATCCTGCTGGTCTGTAAGGACAAAGGCATGTCTCCTCCAGGTCAGGTAAAAGCTCATTCCACTAGGTCCATGGCTACGTCTGCAGCTTTCTGGTCTATAGTGTCTTTGGATGACATTTCCTCTGCAGCTACTTGGTCCTCATCTCATACATTTATTTCTCATTACAAATTGGATTTGACTTCTAGAAGGAGAGCATCCTTTGGCTCTTCGGTGCTCCGGAATATCCTTCCATGAGTGTCTCCCAGGAGTTTAGTAGCTGGGGACTCTGTCCCATAGGTTGAAAACCAAATGAAGTAAACTACTTCAGATAAAGAAGTTATGTACTCACCATAAAGTTCCATCTGAGTAGTTGTACTTCATTTGTCTTCAACCATCCCTCTCTCCTTCCCCCAGACCTTGGTGCATGTTCAGCCTACGAGCTGCACTATAGGTCACAAGTATGTTATCAGATCAGGTTCTAAGTATATGTTCAGCACTCAATCTGGGGATGGAAGGCAGTGGAGGTGTATTATGGGTAAGGGGAGGAGCCTGGAGCTTGGAACTGATGCCAGTAATACCGGCTCGGATCTAATACGGATCCGTATCCCACAGGTTGAAGACAAGTGAAGTACAACTACTCAGATGGAATGTTATGGTGAGTACATAACTTCTTTTTTTCTATTATTGCCCTTAGTCAGCTCTTAATACTAGTTGTGTATTATTCTGGCTGGTGTTTTTTCCTTTGACTTGATGTGGCTGCTTCCCTCTCTCCCTACATCAAATCCAGTTGCTCCTAAAAATTAAAAATTCAACAAAAACATGCTTCTGTCTACAATTTGTTAATCTGTTATTGCCTTAAGCCACCCGATAGACCACTTACCTTTTTCCCCGTCACCCTCTAGTGTGAACCCACAGCTGTCTAAGGTATAGTGGTCAGACACATCCTCTGGAGCTGTTCCAGTACCTGGTTCTGCTATGGGAGAACCAAAGCCTTTAGGTGCTGGAGAGGTATGAGGTAAGAGACCCCTTGCCAGACATAATACTCTGTCCTCAGATATTTTGTTTTGTAGTGCAGTTCATAAAAAGAAAAAACAGAAACCTCACCACACAGCAGACAATCAGGTTATTACCATGTATAGGGCTATTGTGGTTTCCTTAGCTAAGAGTGTTTCACAATCAGCTAATCTCAGAGGCTATGCTCCTTTTCAGAATGACCGAAGGGGCTACCTTCTCTAGAGATCAATCTAATGTTACAGATTTTGATGGGGACTCTGATGTAGACAGTACTGTACATTCTGAGTCCATCCAATCTGATTCTTTAGAAGGTGAACAAGTTCAAAAACCCAACCAGCTGTTCACCTTTTCACAGATTCTAGCTAGGTTTAAAGATACATTTGATTAGAGGCAGTCTGGAGCTATGCCAGAGACTGGCAGAGTTTATGATCTTATTGATGAGATTCCATATGCTGTGAAGATGTCTATAAAACTGCATGTAAAACTCCTTTGGCTAGTGAACCCATTCCTAAAAAGGCTAGGAGGAAATACAAGGTGAACTCTGAACTTGCAGCTCTTTCCCACCTGTGGTTTCTTCAGCTGCCAACTTGACAGTGACAGACACAATTGTCAGGTGGTGAAAATCTTAAGGTAAATGTTGGCACTGTTTATTTAGTTGGTGTTTAGCATTTTAATTTAATAGGGCATCACAAGGAACTTTATTTTCCAATTTACTTACAGTTTGGATGACTTTGCTGTAACTTAGTGTGCTGAACAGAAATGTTACATGAATGAGTTTGTTCCTAATGTGACTCAGGTTCTGAAACATGCTCTGAGAGGTGTCTCTGGAAACATGGACACTATTTCTAGAAAAACAGCCACTTCTGTTGCATTGAGAATGTTTGCTTTGTTATCTGTCCAGCTATCCACAACCTCTTTTTTCCAATTTTCTACTTATGGTTGCTGTATGACATCAAGAGGGACAATCATTTAGAACCAAGTTTCACATCACTGGGTGGCTAGCCCTGCCACTGTTACTCTTCCATGCCATACACACACACACACACACACACACACACACACACACACACACACACACACACACACACACACACACACACACACACACACACGCACAACGGCCAATTTAGACTTTTCGGTCTACCTACTGCATGTCTTTGGAGTTTGCACCTGGGGAAAACCAACACAAGCGCATGGAGGACATGCAGACATGACACAGAAGGCACCCCAGCCAAGAATCAAAGCAGAGAATCTCTTGCTGTGAGGCAACAATGCTATCTGCTGCACCACAGTGCTGCCCACTTGGTTATCTAACCAGACTTTTTTCTGAGGATTTGAAAATATTTTGAATTCTCTTTTAAGGTTTGAATCTGTGTTTGGTCTTACTGCTACCAAGATTCTCAAATAATGGAATGATAGAGGTAAACTGATGCATGGGCTATCTAGAGTTTTCATATTTCCAGGTTCTTCTCAAAAGGAGCATACAACTCCAAATGGCAGAACAAACAAAAATCACAGCCTAAAATGAGTCAGATTACCAAGATGAAAAGGCAGGAGCAGAATGCTGCCAAACCAAATAAAAGGGGTTCCTTTCCTAAAAAAAAGTTATTTCCCTGCTAAAGCTTGAGTATGTCAAGACTCCAAGCATCCTGTTCCTTCTTCTTGTCCCTGCTGCAATTTCATCTTCCCACAGGCTTTCGCTGAACCCTGCAGCCTGGCTACAGATGTTCTCAAACAAGCTGATACTAATGATAACCTTGGCATTGGACAGAAAATCTTCCTTTCTTTAGAGAAATCCCCCAAGACCCTCCAGAACAGACACATCTGTTCTTTCAGGTACCCTTTCACAAGTTGCAAGCAGGGGGTGTAGAACCAGTTCCTGCACCACAAAAGGGAAAGGATTTTACACCAGAAAGTTTTATTACCCAAAAAGGAGCTAAGTTGGAGACTAGTGGTAGATTTGGCATACCTAAACTCTTTACTAAAAGTGACCAGATTCAAAATACTCACCATGCAGACAGTTCTACCCCATCTTCCTGACCACTGTTTCATGGTGACTTTACATTTGAAGGATTCTTATCGTCACATGCCAGCTGTCCCCAACTTTAAGTTGAAACTACAAATGTCCTGTTTCCCACCCTCAGAAGGAATTGTCTTACTGGGGTGTATGATGGACATGGAAAAAAGTGTGGCGTTTCTATCACAAGACATAGTTCTGACTGTTCAGAACATTTCAGGGATTCCTCTCCAAAAAGCTGCCTTCACAAGAGAGTATTTCAAAATTCTAGGCCTAACAGCTTCAATGATCCTCATGACACTTGACCAGGGCATTATCTTCTTTGATGGCAAATTTGAAAGGGATGGACACTAGAAGCATTCCAGAGTTAGCAACCTGGCCCTGTGTTTAGACTCCCATAAAGTGCCACAAACTGGATTCCTCTCCAAGGTCCAGAGCAGGTTTTGCTAGGGCCATTCTAAAGGGGCTCCTAGATCCTTCTCCTTCCACCTCGAAGGTAAGGTTTGGGAATTTAACCAAAATGCACTGAGGCAGTGGGAGTGATGAATGTAGCACAGTTGCATAAGTCTAATAGCATATGTTCCAGTTCCTTACTGTCTCAGTGTCAGCACCCACCTGTCATTTCCCCATATTGTGCACAGTTGAGGTAGGTTTCAATCTCTTCGATTCAGTTGTTGTTGGATTTGTTTTTTTGTATGGTATTGTGAATGGCTGCAGATTTAGTTTTGCCAGATAATTCTGGCTTCAGATACTTCCTAGTCCTTCTTTGTGGAAGCGAAAAAGGCTAAACACTCACTTCCTGTCACTGCTGAAAGCTTCACTCTCGGGATATGCTCAGCCAGTCAGCTGTTACAGGAAGAGATAGGGAAAGGAGTCTGTGCTTTTGAAAGCTGGCCATACTGGATTACCTTGGCAGGTAACCGAAAAATGACAGGCAGTGAGGAATTCAAATGTCTACTGTTACAGGTAAGTAGGGCTTACACAACTGTACTTTCTAGCTACTTTAATGCATCTATATTACATAATCGAACTTTTAAAATTTCAAAAATGTAATAAAAAAAAATAAACCAAAGGAAAAAACCTACCTGAATGGTTTAAGCAGAGGGGCAAGTCCCACACCCCCCCCCGCTCTTTAAATATACCAACTCCGAGATCGTACTACAGTGCACAAAGGGAAATCTTCCCATTCCGCAATGTATGGAGATCTCAGTTGAAACATTTGAACTTTTAAAAGTTCAATCATATGGTGTCATCCATATGACGTTCGAACTTTTAAAAGTTTGACAACGTCATATAGACCCACTTTAATGACTACATACATCTCATATATCTGATTAAGATCAATAGGGCTGGCCTGTGGTGAACTTGAGCCTTAAACAAAGGACAACATATCATCTTACCACCTCACAATAGTTCTCTTTCATTGTCCCTCTTAGTTTTCCTCTGCTATGGTCTCAATACTTTATCCAGAAAGACTTTTTTTTCCCTATTTAGTTATACTTTTTTGTGACTCCTAAACGTTTTCCTCCACCCTCACAACATATTTTGACTGATTGAGCAATATCTTTGGAGGCCTAGCTGCCCATAGAAGCAGTGGGATTAAGGATGCCCTGAGGTGCATTTTTGAGCTTTTTCCCAACCTTTTGGTCAAATGATGTTGTGAGCAGAAATCATCAGAAAGGAAATTCAATCTTATTTTTCTCATTCAAGGAACACATAAATTGTGCCTAAACTTAATGTCCAAAGATGACAAAATAGGTGTTCCTAATAAACTGAAATAAAAAATGTTTATTACCATAAATAAATTATTTGTGGCTATAGTGCCTCCCCCTAGCCCCCTAAAAAGTGTCATCTAATGTACACCCCTCTGGTGTGAGAGTGGAATAAAAGGGAAATAAATGGCTGCAGACATATATTTCAAATTGTGTTCTTGGACATATACACAGCAGGCCTATTCACCCCAGTCTTTAAGGACAGCCACCTTCTGTGTACTGATATGATATTAGAGTGAAACAAATTTAAAGGCGCAAATGACCACAGTAATATATTTCAAAATGTTGCCCTCAGTCTTAACATACCTCCTTACCCTACCTACATAAAGATATCTACATGCACACACATCTGACATTTGATACTGAATAAAGGGAAAGTAATTATCACAGTTATGTAGTTCAACTGGTTGCTGCTAGTTATTACACTGCCTGAAGCAAGTTAGTGACCTTTCTAAGTACAGTTCCAAGGAATATTTGTGAGCAAAGTTAAAGAAACAATGGTCCATGTTGCCACCAGCTCCCACACAAGCTACATTGGCATTCTTTGAACATCTTTGTGTAGCCTAGATGGAACTCAGGGCAGGGGTTGAAGGTGTGGTCTCCTATTAAGCCTGTGTCAAAATCCTGTTACGCAACAAGTGGTCTCGGTGTCTGGTGGTTCCCAGAAGCTTTGATGGTTTAAATGTTCTGTGATGCATTTTATGCATTATTTTTGATAGATGATAACTACATATAAATGTGACCCCATCACTGAGAGTGTGCAGGGATATAACTGCAATATTGCTTTTCACATATTCATACATATATTGCCACTGTCTGTCACAGCTGAGCTCTGTCTTAATGAGGCACACACACACACACACACACACACACACACACACACACACACACACACACACACACACACACACACACACACAAACACACACATTTTTATACTGCATGCATGCCTACATGAAAATTATGGGGAATGCCAATTCACCTACAAAATGCCTTTCAGTAATAGAGGAAAGCAGAGCAGCTTGATAAACCCACACAGAAACATGGAGGATAATGGAAGATAGTATAGAACTATTCTGAGGTGGGAGAATAACATTGAGTCCATTATCTAAGACCCCATTTCAACAAATGCCACCCCTGTTGATCTCAGTCTGACATATAATATATATATATATATATATATATATATATAGATAGATAGATACATATATATATATATATATATATATATATATATATATATATATATATATATATGGGTCCCCTTCACTACACCGACACGCTACAAAGCCAATACTGAAAACACTGATAAGAAAAGACCGATGACGCAGATGATCGACAAGGTGAGATCCCGACAGCCGAAACACCGACATGGGCAATGTGTGAGCGTGACTCGTAATAGTGAGGATTTAGGGTTAGGCAGTGGACAGGTAAGTGTGCGATAGTTAGGGATTTAGGGTTAGGGTGCGGGAAAGGTGAGTGTGTGGTAGTATCGGACTGTACTTTTAGGGGTGGGTTAAGTGAGTTCGGGTTAGGGTGCAGGTAGGGTGAGTGTGCGATAGTGACGGATTTTATGTTTAAGGGTGGGTTAAGTGAGTTAGGGTTAGGGTGCAGGTAGGGTAAGTGTGTGATAGTGACGGACTTTAGGTTTAGGGGTGGGTTAAGTGAGTTAGGGTTAGGGTGCAGGTAGGGTAAGTGTGCGGTTGTGTCGGACCTTAGGGTTAGGGTTTGGGTTAAGGTTAGTGCATGTATAGTTGTGTGTAATGTGTAGTTTACATTTTGTGTGTCGGTGTTTTGGGTGTTGGTGTTATGGTGTTCGGTTTTGTGAGCTGTCGGTATTGTGTGTTTTCGATCATTTGGTGTCGTTGTTTTGGGTGTCGGCTTTGTGGCGTGTCGGTGTAGTGAAGGGGATCTATATATATATATATATATATATATATATATATATATATATATATAAAATATGTGTGTATATAGTCAATAAATTACTTAGAATAAGAGGATATAGAGGCATGATTTGTGGATGAAAGTGACTAGCCCCAGGTGTTGTTAATCACAGATACATGGCTACAGACCTGCCATAATATAGCTCCAACCTATTCCAGTTAGCCTCACCCATTCAGCTATTTTCTGCAGTCTCTCTTGCATTGAAGTCATTAATCACTACTGATTAATGGATATAAGGTTACAACTGAGGGCAAAGATGCAGTCTGTAATTCTGTACCTAAAAATATAGAGACATGGAGAAAGCTTAGATATCCATAGATTCACTGCTGCAGTATTCTCAGCTATATGCATTCCTTTGGGCAAAAGCCCCACGTCCAGCCAGTCTTTCAAAGACTTTTGAATTTAAAAGGTATGCAGAATGTCACCATATGAATGTTTCAAAACTTGGGTCATAAATGTGACATTCAGGCTTACCAAAAATAAAACTTCTTTGCCACCAGTCTGAACATATCTTTTACACTGTTGATCTGTTTACCTGAATCCATTTTCTGCCAGTTGAAAGCATTTTAATTCTCCAGGGACTTCCTATGCCTGTTTGTTGTTTTTGCAAGACAAGTTCCCCATTGAAGATTTTGTTTTTCTTGGGGTTTTTTTTGCTCTCCTTGAGGTTAATTTCATCCAGGAAGGGTAAATGCCAGTGTGGGAGACAGATTCCCCAATGAGACCACCACAATAAGTGTCTTTTTTGGTTAGGTGCTTGTCATGACTATATGTTTTGTTCAATTTGTCAGGCATTTGTTCGAAAACCTTTCACAGTAGGACTTATGTTCCTTTCCTTGTATCTTGAGAACCAGCATCTCAGGCTACTCACTAAAGATATTATGGAAGGAACCTCCTTGCCCTGAGGGTCAGCCGTTAGGGAAGAAGAAGGTAAAAAAGATAACACTGGAATATTCTGCTGTCCAGCTTGCGCCAGGTGTTTCTCCTGAGGTCATTATGAACCCACAGGCTCTCTCAGCTATGTTGTCGGATTTCTCAGCCATAATTGTGTTGGCCACCAGTGAGGATCTGGCTGGCAGCATGTCCAAAGAGCCTTTCCAGGTGTCCATCTCAGACAGCCAGAAGGAACCATAGTTGATTTCCTCTGAGGGCCCTAAAGGATTTCCTCAGTGTCTAGTTGGGGAAAAAGTTGCTGCTATGGTTCTCAACTGTTGTCCTGGATCTGAGCCTTCTCAAGACATTCCTTAAAAAAGAAATAAAAAAAATTAAACATTTTTCTTCTGCTTCTAGGGATCCACAGAGTGAATGGCAAGCTCTTACTCATGGGTTATTTTCTGCCTTACTGTTCTTAAAGTCTCCTCATGATGTTTCGGTTCCTGCTCCTCCTTGGTCCTCTACTCCTCTTAAAAGACTTAGAGACCAGGATTCTAATGAGGATGTGTCAAATTCTACTAACAAATCCCTAACTTATTCTACTCAAATTCCTTTTCCTTTGGACTGTGGGTTACATGAAGAGGAATCTATTAGTCCTGATGCTCCTTTGAAGGAAATTTCCTTTGGTGATACACTCTCTAGGGTGATGGACTTTTTTAAGAGGGATTGTACTCAGGTTTCTGCTATCCATAAAAAGTACTATGAGTTGTTGCAGTTGGATTCTCCTAAACCTGCAGTTATTCCTCCTGTCTTGGTTGCTTTACTGGATGCTTTCGCCAGTGATTCTCAGACTCCTGATCCCCCCTTCTGCCAAGAAGCCTGATAGGTTTTATAGGGTTCCTGAGGATTGCTCTTTTTTATATAAATGTCCTAGTGCTGACCCTTCAGTAGTGTCTGAAACTTCTGATAAGCCATCTCAATTGCTTCCTTCACACAAGTTATTGCCTTTTAGCAAGGAGAGCAGAACTATGGACAGGCTGCCCAAAAAAGTTTACACTTCTGCTACCCTAGCTTTTAGGGCTATTAATTATCAGACCTATATGTCTAGGTATGTGTTGGCTCTTCTTTCTCATGCCTGTCAACTTATTTATGATTTTCCAGACTCTGAGTGTAAAACTTCTGTTCTTTCCCTGCTAAGGACTTCCTCTCAAGTTGTTTGTCATTCTATTAAATGTAGTTATGATGTGGCAGATGCCTCTTCTAGGGCTGCTGTTTTTGGTTCAGTTATGAGGATGTATTCTTGGCTTAGGCTCCAACCTCTACCTGATGATATTAAAACTAAGTTGAAGGATGCTCCTCTGGATTCTAAACTTTTGTTTGAGGAAGCTGCTGCTGGTTTGTTTAAGTCCCATCAGGATAAGGGTGAGGCCTTAGGGGAACTTAAACATGTGTTTGTTTCTCCTGTGTCTAGATTTCAGAGAAACTACTCCACTAAGCCCAACTTTGTTCATAGGCAATCCTGTCCTTCTACTAAAGGTAAGAAATGTGGCAAACAGTCTCCTCCTGATAAGGCTACTCAATTGTTGGGGACTCCGAATCCTTCCTTTCTGGACAGACCAGGTGCTGTGTGACAATCCGTCCCTTCCCAGCCATATTCCTCTTTCTCTTCCCCTTTCTATTCTGGTTTGGCTTCAGATCATTCAGGATTCTTGGGTTCTGTTGATCATTCATCAAGGGTACTTCATGGTGTGGAAATCCTGTCTTCAGTTTATGGGCATTCCTTAGCCTCCTTGGGATCATCTTCCCTTTTTACCAGAGGTTCTTCAAGATCTCTTGTTTCAGGGTACTATTCATGAGTTGCCTGTGTTCCAAAGGGGAAATGGTTGTACTCCAGACTGTTTGTAGTACCCAGAAAGCAGGGCAGTTGGAGACCTATTCTAGACCTCTATCATCTAAACACTTTTATAAAGGTGCCTTCCTTTTGGATGTTGCCCCTTCAGATTCTGTTTCCTCTCTTGCTCCCTCGGGCCTATTTGGTGTCTCTGGATCTCAAGGATGCTTATCTCCATATTCCAGTCGGTCCTCTTATCAGAAGTTTTTGCATTTCTATTTTGCTTCCTGGCATTTTCAGTTCTCTGCTTTGCCCTTTGGCCTTTCTGCTGCTCCAAAGGGTTCTCTCCAAATGCCTTGCTCCTGTGAGTGCCTTTTGCAGACTTCAAGGAATCCCCTGTGATTGCCTTTTGCAGATTTCAAGGAATCCAAAAATGTCCTTAATTGGACAACATATTGATTCAGGCATCCTCTCCAGAGACCCTTTTATAAAATCTTCATTTTGCTGTATCCCTTCTTCAAACCCTGGGGTTCACTATAAATTTCAAAGAGTCTTCTCTAACTCTGTCTCAGGATCATGTTTTTTCCTGGGTTGCAGGATTCAGACTGCGCCAGTTCTTGCATCACTGCCCCCTCCAAAGGCCTTAACTCACATTTCTTTCTTTCACACTCTTCTTCATCTGGCTTCCCTAACCACCAGGGAGTTTCTGAGAGTTCTGGGCTTCATGGTATCCACCATTCTGATGTTCCTTCTGGCCAAACTTCATATGAGAAAGTTTCAGTGGTTTCTGATTCAGTGTAGCTTCAACATGCTCATCTGCTAGAATTTGTAGTTCCTCTTCTTCCTTGCCTCAGACAGGAACATCTCTGGTGGATTCAGCGGTTGTCTCTGAATCCAGGGATCCCTTTTCACCCCCCTCTTTTCTCTCAAAAATTGTTCACAAATGCCTCAGGCGTGGGATGGGGGTGACTTTGGCTCCCTAAAGGTACAGGGGGTGTTGTTACCTTGTCAGCTGAAGGAGCACATCAGTGTCAAAGAGATGAGAATACTTCTGGTGGCTCTTCAGGCCTTTCTTTCTCTTTTTTCTCCAAGGCCTCTCAAGGTGTTCACAGACAATGCCACAGTGATGTGGCATATTAACAAACAGGGAGGAATAAGATCTTCTCTTCTTTGCTGGTTGGTACTTCTGGTATGGAATCTTGCTGTCAATTGTCAAGTGACTCTTCAGACAGTTTATATCCCTTCTAGTAAGAACATTGTGGCAGACACTCTGAGCAGGTCCTCAACTCAGTCCCATGAATGGATGCTTCACAGGAATGTGTTTCTTTACATTATCCACCAGTGGGGTACTTCTCAAGTGGATCTCTTTGCATCCCCTCTGAACAGACAACTTCTTCTGTTTTGTGCTAGAGTCTGAAGTCTTCTGCTATGGAAAGTGGATGTCCTCTCATTCTCTTGGAAGGGGATGTTTCTTTATGCATTACCTCCCCTTCCTCTCATTCTGAAAGTCCTGTTCAAAATTCAACAGGATGCTCCCAAAATCTTGTTGGTAGCTCTCTTTTGGTTGCAACAGCACTGGTTCCCTCATCTTCTGCATCTAGCCAGGGGTAATCATCACAAGTTACCTCACAGGGTGGATCTAATCACACAATACAAGGGACTCCATGCTTCGACTGACACTGTGGGTGATAGGATATTGATTTGTCACAGACATCTTTTATCTGAGAACATGCTGCAAGTCCTGCAGGAGGCCAGGAAACCTATGACTAGGAAATCCTTCTTATCTAAATGGACGAGGTTTTCTTTTTGGTGTCTCTCTGTCATAACTTGGACCCACTTACTTTGGATGCTTCTTTGGTCCTCTCTTATTTGTGAGAGTTGCTCACTGCTGGTTTGGCCTATTCTTCTATTAAGAGACACCCATCAGCTATCTCTGCTTGTTTACCTTTTTCTCCTCTTTTAGCTGCTAGATTTGAGGTGAAACAATTTCTCAAAGGCATCCTTAATATTAGACCTCCCAGGAAGCTTATTACTCCTCCCTGGGATGTTAATTTTGTTTTATAGAAGTTGACTCAGGCTGCCTTTGAACTTGCTCCTTCAGCTTCCTTGCAACATTGTTCCTGGAAGACTGTTCTTTTGTTAACGTTTACTTCTGCCAGGTGGGTGCATGTCCTTATGGCTTGTCCTCCTTTTTTGATTTTTCATAAGGAAAGAGTGTCCTTGCCTACTAGCCCTTGTTTTATGCTGAAGGTGGTTAATCAGCTGCCTCTTAATCAGTCTATTAATCTACCCACTAGTCCCCCCTCTCCACAAACTGACAGTGAGAGGGTGCTGCATACTTTGGGCATGCACTGGCAACTTAGAGATTATTTGGACATAACCAGGGCTATCAGAAAATCTGACCAGTTCTTTGTTTCTTTTAATCCTAGATCTTTGGTGCTTGCTATAGCCAAGCAGATTATTTCTTCTTGGAGTTCTACAGCTATTTCCTTTTGTTACACTTTTCATGGACACAGCCTTACTTCTTCAATTAAGGCTCATTCTACTAGAGCTTTGACTTTTTCTGGTACTTTATTCAAAGCTTTATATACTACTTGTATTCTTTAAGCAGCTACTGTACCTGGACTTATGTGCATACATTTACCAAGCACTACAAGTTGGATGGTATCTCTACAGTTGGGGCTGGTATTGTTAGTTCAGATTTTCATGATGTTTTAGGGTTTCTTCTGCATCTTCCTCCTCCCTAGTGTCCTCTTGAGCTTTGGCAGTCTCCCATATAGTTAAGAATCCTGCAGCACTGAATGTAAGGACATAGAACAGTTGTGTTAAACCTTACCATAACGGTAGATGTCCTTGCCTTCACTGTTGCAGTATTCGCTTCCTCCCTCCATCCCCTTAGTTCTATACCTTCCTGGATGTACACATTACCTTTTGGGTTCCTTCGATGGTGTTCCTCCTGGGACAATCAGTTCTATTTTAGGTAAGCATGAATGTCACCTTTATGCCCTACATTACACAGGGTGCATATAGTGATGTTCGGCATACCTTTTAAATTCAGAAGTCTTTGGAAGACTGGCCAGATGTCAGGCATCCATGGCAGGGAATCCCATATAGTTAAGAATCCTGCAGCTGAGAAGACAAGGACGTTTACCTTTGTGGTAAGATTTTACAAAACTGTACTTTTCTGCTGAATTTGCAGAATTAAGTTGTGTAATGACTATTAGGTTTAGGAGGGAAAATGAGTGAGAGAGAAGTGTGAACTGTACTTTGCTGATTGCATGAAGATTGAGGCAAGATTGTTTGGTTATCGAGTCTGGGTAGTTTCTAAGTGAGATGTATCAGGCTGAAGTCTGTCGCACAGTAACCAGTCAGGCCATATTTTACAGGACACAGAAAGGTAATATTACTGAGTAGAATTTTTTTTCTTGTTTTATTTTAATGCAACTGGAGATACAATAATAAAAATATGTTTAAAATGATAAGGGGAGGCAGAAGGGGTGACAGATGCAGAAAGAAAGAATCACAGTTAAGACCTCAGTTAGCGAACAAAGATCTGTGAGATGGCAGCTGTACTATATTGCTGCACCACTGAGCCAGTGTTAAGTTGCTGTTACATATATCCTTCCCAGTTCACCAAATATATCCACATATGTACAGTGATGATGTTTCACTGTGAAAGAAAGTCAAATAAATTATGGTCAGCAGATAAGCTGCGGCACCTTCACACACACACACACACACACACACACACACACACACACACACACACACACACACACATGGCATGCAGGCGCATAAACATACACTCACCAGACACATATATACACTTTTATATTTATTTAATGGGCTGTTTTCAAAATAGCCTAGATGAGTCACCTAGGTTTTTTTCTTTGGAGAAATCAGAAGTGTGGCACTCCAAGTTCCAGAAATGGGAAAGTTGACTATTAAAAAGGTACAGATGTATTGTAAAGGTTAAAAATAAAACAAAACATTTATTACTTTACATAGCAAAGGCTGCTATTCAGCAGTCCAGTACCATAAGCTACCCTGCCATTAACCAAACCCATGTATTACAAATCCCAAATCCTGATTTAGTTGGTTCTAGTTTAACTGAAATCCTTTTAAATCTATAGAACAAATACTTCAGTTCAGTCTGTCACTATAAGAAAAGTTCACTGAAACCAGTGATGAATAAAGATTTCCTTAGTTTACACATACATAGTGATATACCTGGTCTTATTGGAAGCAGATGGTTTCCACTGATGCCCGTTAACAATATCTTGAGCTTAGACCCCAAATGAACCATTAGGAGAAAAAAATGCTCCCTGTACAGTGTCTGGAAGACCAAAATGTCATAATAACTACAATGAACAAGTAGATCAAAACAAACAAATCCATTTTACTTAGTTTTATTGTTTTGTTCAAAAGACTATAGTACCCCAAAAAGTCCTGAGGTGAAGTTAGAAAAGTGCTTGGATGCCCCAAGGACTCTACCTTATTTTTTTCCTCTAAAGTATCTTTGAGAAAACTCTCAAACCATATATAACTAATACTCATTCTAATTATAGATAAACTGCAAAACTGATAGACACTCTACCCAAATAAAGAGGCACTTGAAGTGATGGTCTGTATCTGTTGCTCATTTTTTTATGTTTGTCCCACTGCCTGCCAACAATTAGCCCCACCACTGGCCAAATGTCTCATTTATTTCTTCCTTACCAGAAATGAGGGCTGACCAAGAGGACTGTTATTTAAGCAGCAGGCCCAGCTGCCACCCCCCACCCCCCAACTGGAGTGAACCATATGCCACTGGCTTACACCTCTCTGCCCAGTGTCTTCAACACCTGAGCTGCTTCTCAAACTTGAGTTATCTGGGTCACAATCAGGGCTCCATCTGTCCCTGCCATGGAGTTCAATTTCAATAACCATGGATTCTAAAACTTTGTGAGGACTATATTACCCACCTGTTTATTACATTTCAGTCTTTCACCCAGTCAGAACTTCTTTTCCTTACTATGGAAAGAGGCTATAATTATGATCTGTTTATTCCAAAATACAGCTATACATCTGATTATATACCAACCTTCCATTTTTGTAAACTGCTAGGAAAAGCAATCCACTAACAATGTTCTCCCTACCAATATAGAAACAGTATACTATAGCAATAACTCACGCTTGGGTGTGGGTAATGCTGGATTTACCCACGGTTGGTGTGGTTTGGTCACGAGGTTGAAGCCCGAGTGGCCAAACAAAGCCAACCATGGGTAAATCCAGCATTACCCACACCCAGAAGTGGGTTATTGCTATTATACAATGACATTATTTAAGAAAAAAAAGAATTACTTTTCTTAAATAATGGCATTGTATAATGCCTCCTTGCTGCCCTTCCACAGCTGTCTGGTATTCTGCGGCAGTTCTGATGTACTGCGCATGCATATGCCTATGCAGTACATCAGAGCTGTGGGCAAAAGCAATGCTGTTTCACTATGTTAAATGGATTTAACATAGCGAGACAGCTTTAAAAAAAGCAACGGAGAATCTCTGTTGCTTTTTTTAAAGCTGTCTTGCTATGTTAAACTCGTTTAACATAGTGAGACAGTGTTGCTGTAAGAGTTATAGTAATGGAAAAAGTCCGGGCTTCTGGACCTTTTTCCATTACTATAACTCGGATTTACAACGTGCACGCTGACCAATCAGCGTGCACATTTTTGAATATTAATGGGGGGTCATTGTATAATGGCCATTTACCAACAGGTTCCACAAAAAGCAGGAGCACAAATTGTTCTCTTTCCTTACTAATACCATAATCTCTAATATGTACCAAGGCTTTCAAGCATGAACTCTTCAATAATCTAAGAAAAACTTTGATGTAATCAGTCACACTCATATTATATACTCCTTATACGCCACTACCTTTCACTTAAAGACTCTAAGGTAATTTGAAATCTACCACTGTAACTGATTATTGGATTTTTTTCTCTGCTACCACCTTATTCTATCGAGCTTCTCAAGGGTCTGTCCTTACCCCTCTTTTTTATCCTTTTTATAAACCACCTACTTTTCAAAGTGTATTCTGTATACAGATGATTTTATCTTTTTTTATCTTCTCAGTTTTATTAATCTGTTAAGATCTACCGAAGGATTTTATTACTCTAGACATCAGGCTGAACAATAAGCTTCTAATTTTAAAAAGGAATAAAAACAAATGCATTTTCTAACATATTGCACTTAAATTGAAAACTCTTTCAAAAACTGATCTACATGTTTTACATCAACCTTCTTCTTTCAGCTTTTCCCGGTTAGGGGTCGCCACAGTGGATCACCTGTCTGCTCATGATTGGCAGTGGAGTTTTACGGTGTCAAATTGCCAGCCTGACACCCAGCCTTCCACAAAAAGCACATAGATGTATTTGGGATGTGGGGGGAAACTGGAGCACCCGGAGGAAACTCACGTGACCACAGTGAGGACATGCAGACTCCGTACAGAAGGCACCCCAGCCGAGGATCGAACAGGAGAGCCTCTTGCTGTGAGGTGACAATGCTAACCACTGCACCACTGAGGCTACCCTCATTTGTTTAGTCTTTTAACTACCTAAGAATAGTCTTTGAACCTGAACTCTCCATTACAGCACACACTGATAACTAAAATCTAAAACTCTTTAGAGAGCACCGAAGGTGTAAGTCCACTGACTTTAGAGATAGACCAAACATGATCCAGGGTTCAAATCCAGATAGCAGTTATTGAGGCTGTTGTTAGTTGAGGGGAAGCTTGAATTGGGGGGGGGGTTGGAATAATGGTTAAGGTCTTTGCCTCATGGACACAAAGTACAGAGTTTAATTCTGACCTCAGGTCATTGGCTAGGGTTAAAATGGCCATTCAGGGCAATTAGCCTAGTATTCACCTATAAACAGCCATGCTGTTTAGACTTGAAGGCTGAGCTGCTATGAGAAAGGGTACCTTGCAGCTGCAAATGGAATATGGCCTTCCACTTCTAATTTATACATCCAAACACTTGTTCCCTTTCAAACTTTGTTGAAGCCAGAGTTATTCTTCCCTCCCCATCTTCAGTGTATTATGTATCTGGCAGTTGGTGCAGAGGTTTAAGTCTGTGAGCTGTAGTTCCTGTGGTACAGGGTTTGATTCCCTCACCCGTCACTTGTCTACTGTGTGATTTTGGGCAAGTCACTTACCTAAATATTGCTCCTGGGTTGCCCCGGAAAGTGGGCTGTGTATCAGTGGACCTACCTGGTTAACAAATGGGTGTTATTATGGGGTTTGGGGCTGGTATAATGGTTAATTTGTTTGACTCACAGACACAAGGTGCAGTGTTTGATTCTCACCTTTAAGAAAGAAATTGGCTAGGCTTAGAAAGACTTATAGTAATTAGCTATGAACCTGTTAGTGTACCTCCTCACATATTTTTATTTTATTTTTATTTATTTTATTTTACATTTGTTTACTGGGCTAGTCTAACTGGATACATGTCCATTTTCAATAGAGGCCCGGGGAGATAAGCTCCTAGGTAATACAATGAATTTAACACAATTCTATCTACGGATATAGAAGACAAATACATCTATTTACAGTGCCAATTACACGTTATCATAGTAAAAAAAAAATAAATAACAGTGTAGAATACAGGCATAACAAAGGATGCAGTTAAAATCCCAAAATTTACAGTATAGAATACAGTCATAGCAAATGAAAGTAATATAGATTAGGAGTTCTAGAGATAGTTAGTAGAACTAGTTTTATAAGGAAGAAGTTTCTTTAGAAGAGTAGATGGGATGGAAAGATCAGAGTATTTAGTGACTCTTGAGCTAGTCAGGTTTAGAGCATGGGCATAGCCAGTGAGTTTTGAGATGCACTGTCAGATTGTTTTTGAAACAGGAAAGTGAGGGAAATGTGGAGATTTCGTTTGGTAGGAGATTCCAGGCTTTTCCAACTATATTAGAAAAGAGTGAGTCACCAGCCTTGTTGTTTGTTTTAGTAGTATGTGCTAGGAGTTTCTGAGAAGACCTTAAGGAATCTAGGTTTTTATAGGGAGTGATTAGTGTGGAAAGAATAGGTGTTTTGGAAGGTGTGTAAAGGGTTTTGTGAGCTATAGTTAGTTGATGGTATTTAATTAGATTTTGTAGTTCAAGCCATCCTAGCTGTTTTAGATTAAGGCAGTGATGGGTTCTAAATGGGTTACCTGTTGCAAATATGGCGATGTTATTGTAGGACATTTCCAGTTTGCTGAGATTATTTTTAGATAGTTTAGTAAAAATAGGTGAGGCATATAGAAGAGGAGAGATTAGATGAGTGTGTGCTATTGTGGTTCGAGCTGAAGGTAGGAGAAATTATTTTATCCTATATAGAGAGCCTAACTTTTTGTTGACAGTTTTTATAGTATTGTTTATATGGATATCGAAGTTTAGATTATTGTCAATGGTGACTCCTAATAGTTTGGTGGTAGGTTCAGGTGATATAATAGTCTTATTGGTAGAGTTAACTGAGAAATCCAATGGGGGGGATTTTCTAGTAGGAGAGAAAAGGAGGAGTTTAGTCTTTTTGGGGTTTAAGAGAAGGCATCTATGTGTGAACCATTGCTCAACTGTGTTACAGACTTGTTGGGTGAGGTAGAGAAGTTCAGAAGAGGAGGGGGCTGAGCATATCAGTGTGGAGTCATCTGCTTATTGTATGCATGTGGCTTGGGGGATGGCAAGGTGAATGTCATTGATGAAAATGGAAAAAAGTAGAGGTCCAAGAATGGATCCTTGGGGGACACCAAGGTTGACTGGCAAGTGAGTAGAGAGAGATTTGTGCCATAGCATGGCCTGTTGTCTTTGGCAAGGTAAGACTGGAACCACTTTATTGAGGATGTATCAAGTGACAGGGATTTTAGTATTGAGATGAGAATTTGGTGATTTACCATGTCAAAAGCTTTAGATAGGTCAATAAATAAGGCAGAAGAGAGTTTGTTTAGATTGCGGTGTTTGTTGATACTATCTGTGAAGGAAAGAAGGGCAGTAGTGGTGCTATGTGAAGGTCTAAAACCATGCTGACCGTTGGCTAGTAAATTATTTTGTGTTAGATGGTGAAGTAGTTGTCTGTGAATGCATTTCTCCATGATCTTTGCCAGAGGTGAGAGGAGGGCAATGGGACGATAGTTGGAGAGTTCAGTGGATTGCCCACCTTTGTGGAGCGGGATAATATGGGAAATTTTCCATAAAGTAGGGATATAACTTTCGGTAATAGTTCTATTGATCAGGATAGATATTGGATAGACAATAGTTTTAGCGGCTAGTTGTAGGAATTCAGCAGGTAGTTGGTCTGCTGAGGGAGAGCATGGTTTCAATTTCTGAAGAAGGGTTAGTATATATGATGTTGGGATGGGTTGAAAGTGAAAAGAAGGGGGAGAGGTTGCTTTATTAGTAGGTAAAGTAAAGTTGTTAGGTGAGAGCTGACTAGCTAGTGTTTGTATAGTGTCAGTGAAAAAGGTATTAAAATCATTGGCTATATTTATTGGTGTTTTGTGTTCAGTGTTTTGCGGGTTAGGAGTGGTGGATTGCCCTGGATAAAGTAGTTGTTTGATACTAGACCAAAATTTCTTTGGCTTGTTTTGACTGGCTTGTTGGGATAGGAGGTAGTAGTTTTTTTTGTCAGATATTATAGCTTTTTTAGTTTGCTTTTTTAGTTACAACCACCAAAACAAAACCGCCTTACCAACCAGGTAAAATAAAGCTTCGAAATGGACCGACAGCTTGCAATAAAAAAGTTTATTGTGCCTTTCTACAATTCGAAACTGCACGTTGTTCACAAAACACGAAAATAAGCACAAAACAATTCCACAACAAACCAAGTTAAACTCAAGCGCTTTCATCCGGGACCTCCCAGGCTTTGTCAAGATGCCTTGTGCAATTCAAAACACTTCTTTATACAATTCATTAAAAGTGGCTAATGATTCAATTAGTTGTGTGATTACATAATTAATTTGAACAAAAACTGTCTTCCTTACTATCTAAAAACCAAACTTTAAATAAATAAATCATGCAGCATTTTAACGTTATTTTTTAAAAACTGCGTTACTGTTCCTATGTTACAAACACCTAACAAAACATACTTTATAGAAAACATAAATATGAAAATTCGAAGTAAAAATACATACTATTTAATAGTTAAATGGTTTTGAACCCCTATTGTGTGTTCTCTTCAAGTCTAATGTAATGCTCCTTGTTTTCTTAAGACTGCAGTCTGTCCTTCACTTTCTTTAACTCAATGATATCTACCCTATTCAAAAATCATTTTATATTGTATGAAAAATTAATACACTGTTGAAAATGTGTCAAAATTATTCTACTCTAAAAATGTACATAAATAATAATACATATATAAATAAATAGATATGACTATCTTGAATTAATATATAAATATAAATAATCATATAAATATAAATGTAAACTAAAAATATACATATAAGTTACAGCCTTGGTTGCCAAAAAGAAGTTCCATACCATGTAAACTTACAGGTTAGCTCTCCTTAATTTAAGCACGCTGCTTATACTGATGGTGTCATTTAACCCCGGGGTCCTAGAGGCATTAAGCCTTAATTGCCATAATAATTCCCTGTATTCTAAAGATGTTTCCCAGTCACCTCCCCTAATGTTGCACATAACTTGTTCCAACACTAAAAACTTTAGTGACATCTGCGTACAGGTTAGGGAATGTTTGTAAAAGGCATTTGTTGGCTTATTCTTACTTATTTCGTATAAATGTTCATAAACCCGTTTCTTTATTGTCCTTTCGGTTTTGCCAACGTAAAAAACTATGGCAATGTTGGCAAAACCCTAAATAGACTACCCCTCTTGTATTGCAATTAAAGTGTCCTGGGGAAATGATGTTAACTTTTCTTGATTTCAAGTATAAGTTTTTGTTATTGACCATTAAGGGCCATTGTTTACAAGAATTACATCCAAAAGTCCCTAACTTCAATTGTGAATTGATAGTTTTTTTTAAATTGATTCATCCCCAATAAATCTTTTAAATTCTTATTCCTTCTATTCACAAAGTGAGGTTTCTCCGGAACCATTTTATTGATTTCCTCATTCTTGGCCAACACCGGCCAATATCTACGAATGATGTTCTCTATCTCACTGCTGTTCGAATTGTATGTGTAAAGAAAAGCACTTCCCTTCTCTACATATTGATTACTTTTGTTATTGTTTGGTTTGTTGCAGGGGCCTTCTCCTAATAACGGGACATATTGGTCTCCCCTTTTAAAAGAAATCTCTTGTACTAGAATATCAAATAACTCTGATGGATAATCCTTCTCAAGAAACAATGTCCTAAGAAATTCTATTTCTTTAAGGAACAAATTGTCCTCACTACACATACGAGAAGCCCTAATAATCTGACCCTTAACAATTCCTTTATTCTGGGACAACGGATGGTTACTTGTAAAATGTAAAAACATGTTGGAGTAACTTTCCTTTCTAAATATGCTACTCTGGAATCTACTCTTTTCCAAGTTTTTTTCTAACTTGACATCCAAGTAGTGTAAAGAATTAGGATTTATTGAATGGGTAAATCTCAGAAAATCAGTCGTGGAACCAATATAATCAATAAAGTTCTCAAAGTCTCTAATATCCCCTCTCCACAAAATGCAGATATCATCTAGGTATCATTGATAATGCACAATGTAGTTGACCCATTCGGAGGCAAAAACATATTTAGATTCCCAGTAATGGAGAACCGTGTTAGCATATGCAGATGCACATGGAGTGCCCATGGCTACTCCTCTTTTCTGTTTGAAAAGTTCTCCATTAAAGGAAATGAAATTATTACTCAGTATTATGTCCATGAATTCTGCTAACAACCCTATCATATTGGCACTAAAACTCTTTGAGTGCGTGATTACTTCATTAAACCATTCTAAGCCTTTAGCATGTGGAATGCTAGGGAACAATTCAATTATATCTATTGTTGCCATAAACCTAGTCTCTATAAAGTACTCTTTTTTTATATTTCTTAAGAATTCCCATGAGTCTTTACAAAGATATGGAAATGATGACACCAACTTTTTCATTGTAGTATCTATGAACTTCCCTAATGGTTCAGTTATGCCTTTGGCCCCAGCCACTATGGGTCTGAAATGTAATGGGTTCAGTCCTTTGTGGACTTTCGGGATACCAAACATTACTGGTGTTAATGGTTTGGGCACCAACAAATAGTTGTAGAGCTGTTCATTGATTGCTCCCTGCATAAGGTGGTCTTCCAACATAAACTTGATCTTCGCATAGGCTATAGAGCAACACTTCACTATATTGTTGAGTGTCATGCAATAAAGTGTACAGAATGGCCTCATATTCATGCCTGTACATAAGTACCACACCTCCCCCCTTATCCGTTTTCATGACTCTGATTCCTTCAGTTCTCAACAACTTGATCAGGTCTAGTGTTCCACTAGATAGATTTCCGGGGTGTGCTAAACTTTTATTTTCCTTAATATTCCTGATATCTATTTCCACTAACTCCTCAAAGATTATTAACGCTGAATGAAGTGGGGGATTAAAGGTACTTGATCTCTGAAATAGACCAGGCATATAACTACTGTCTTTGAAATATATACCTAGATTAAGTTGTCTCATAAATAATTTCAAATCTAAAATAGTACTGGCTATGTTAACAGAATGCGAAGGGACAAAATGCAGTCCCTTTGTGAACAAATCAAAATATCCAATGTTGGGTTCTAAATCTGTGTAATTATAAATACTAAAATTATTTTGCCTCCAAATGCTACAATTATCTGTGTTAACAATAATTACATTACCTAGAGAAGTTACTGATTCCTGGTTCTGTTCCACCTCTGTACTTGGGGGGTGAACTCTTTGTTCCTTTGCCTCCCTGGGGGATACTGAAAAACCTGTTTAGGCTCCTGGTTAGTTTTCTGGGCAAGTCTTTCGCTTCTCCTAGGAACCTGCATGTCTGATGTGGTTCCATTACTATTAATAAACTTTTTTATTGCAAGCTGTCAGTCCATTTCGAAGCTTTATTTTGCTTTCTTAGTTGTCTAAAGGTTTGTTGGTGTATAGGGTTTTGAATTTTTCTCCATTTTGCCCAATGTTTGTTTCTAGCATTGATTTTTTGTTTGGTTTCTTTAGAGAGCCATGGAGCATGTTTGTTTTTAGCTCTAATTTGTCTGGTAGGGGCATGGTGGTTCAGGATGGCAAGGAAGTTGGAGTTAAAGTAACTAACGGCTTCATCTAAAGGTAGGTTTTGTATGGGTGACCAGTTACATGCTTTTAGTTCCATCTGGAAAAGTTCAGGGTTAAAGTTCTTTTTAGATCAGATGTTTATAATGGATGTTGGAGAGGGAAAGTTGGTTTTATGTCTGATGATATAGGTAAGAGAGTGGTCACTTAAATCATCAGGGAGGGTTCCTGAGTCATAAGTATGAGGAAGATGGTTAGTGAGAATCCAGTCTAATAAGCTTGATTTCTTGTTGGATTTATTTATCCTGGTAGGGGAGGTAATGGTTTGGGAATACCCATATAGGTTTATATAGCTTGAGGGGAGGTTGCTGCAGAAGCAGGTCCAGTCAATATTTGTGTCACCTAGAATGATGGTTTCTTGAGGCAGGTTTTGGGATAGCCAGCAAAGTATATTTTCCATGGTTGCTATGTTATTACCAGGAGGTAGATATATTCAAACGATATGGATGGATTTGGCATTGTTAATAAGAAGTTTGGAGATAAGAATTTCTGCATTGGAGTCTAGAGGTGGTTTGCAGTTATGAGTGGTTAATTGTAAGCTAGATTTATATAGGATAGCAACTCCTCCACCTTTTTTGGAAGTTTGGTCTAGTCTTAGGATATTATATCCAGGTGGGATGATCTCATTGTCTTTGGTTGTAGGTTTTAACCAAGTTTCTGTTAAGCAGAGTATATCGAAGGAGTAGATTTCAGTTAGGGCTTGGAGTTGAGTTACTTTATTGTTTATACTGCGTATATTAAGATGAGCAATAAAAAGGGAGTTAGATTGTTTGAAAAAGGCATGGGTAGGACATATTTTGGAGTTGAGGGGAGAAAAAGGAGTAGTTGGGGGCCCTGGGTTAGGGTGGATGTCACCATCCTTTAAAGAGAGTAGTAGGTTTAGATAGTATAGGTTATGGATTCTACTATAATGAGATAGACATTTCCTTGGGTTTAGGTTGTTGTATTTTGTGTGTTGTGTTCTATGATATTTAGGAAGCGTGTAGTTAGATGAGAATGTTATATTAGCATGTGTAAATTGTAGATGTGAGTTTGGAGAGATGGTTTCTTTCTTGGGATAGTTTTGGATTGGGTCTAGTGGGTTTTCAAAGAAGGTGAATAGATTGGTGAGGATTAAAGGAGGTAGTAGTGAGATAGTTAGCAAGAGTGTGATAAAGGGTGGGATGTGCTAATTCTTCATTTTATGAGTAGATACTGGCTATTTGATGGTAGAAGCTTGAAAAGTATTGGGAAGAGATGGGAGAGTGGGTAGTGCCTGTTGTGGATGGAAGGGAGAAGTGAAAGGGTAATATTAGTAGAAATAGGTAACAGGAGAGTGTATAGGGTGAAAGGATAGAGAGAAGAGTGTTTATGAAGAGGAAATGTAAGAACACGAGGTATGATAGGATTGAAGTGGGGAAAGGAAGATATGTGTTAGGAGAGAGATGGGGGAGGTAGGGGTGTGGTTTGGGATTAAGTGGAGGAGGAAGAGGTGTGGTTTAGGAAGTATAAAGGTAGGGCCCTTGGAGGTGGGTGGGAATTGGGGGTAGGGAGGGGAGTGGAGTGAGCCCGCAGGGTGAATGGAGCGGGTAGAAACAGATACTGAAACAGTCAAAGCAAAACAATCAGCTAGGCAGACAGGCTTCATATAAAGAAGCTATCTGATCTCTTACACACATCCCTTATGTACAGATCACCCAATAAAATCACCTGATGAAAACTTTCCTACAAACTCACTATGAAAATAATTCCTTATGAACTTAGAACATATTTAAAAAATATTTTCTCCTTCAAAGCATGTAACTTGTTGACCATATCTGGACATACTGTTATTTTTCACTGTGCCTGAAGTCTGGGATAACCTTCTAACCAACATCAGGAATGGTGAAAACAAATTATTACCCCCCAAAAAAAAACACTTAGGAGCTCCTGTTTTACCTCTTCATTTCCTTGCAGGGCTCCTCATTTTTAACCTATACTCAATTTCCTCCTTTGTTCATTAATTAGGTTACCAAGCTAGACATTTCACCAACTTCTCCCTTTGCCCCAAACAAAACTCCTTCTTCACCATTTCCCTAACAACCACTTTAAATTCTATCACTTTGTCCCTTGGTATTGCTTCATTTAATTCTTTTTCCAGCCTAATTCTTCTTCACATTCCTTTCAAAACTCATTGACTCTGTAATCAATCTTTCAGTTACTGCCGCCTTTATCCCATTCCTTTAAAATAATTCGAGCTCCTCCCTTTTCTGTTATCTTGTATCATCTCTGCAACTAACTCCCTCAGATTCTGTTTTGTCATCTGTCCCTTCCATTTATTCTCATCCATCTGCCAACCTGAGCCTCTTACCTCATCATTGCGTCTTTCAAGATCAGAACCACTGGCATTTCACCTGAGACCCCTCACCTTTTGTCATCTTCTGCCCACCACTTTATCTACTTGCTTACCAAAAGAGCATCTAATCTTCTAGCTTGCTGATTCCCACCCTTGAAGATGTGCATTCTCCACCTCTGTAATTATTTCATTCCACCTTTCTATCCAACCACCTTCTTTTATTTTTTTTCTTACAACTACTATAGACTATATTATGTGCTGTCAAGTGAATAGTCTGTACCACTGTTGATCAGTCACTTACTGAAATCCATCATCAGTAGCATAGCTGGCACCAACAGTACCTTGTGCCAGAAGCACAAACTTATACCTCACACCCTCAGCTCTTCAGGTGAAAAACTACATGATGCCAATTGGCTGGCTTCCTGCAGACAGCATCCACTCCATGTTCCCCACATTTCTTTAGGTGAAGAGCCAAAAAAAAAGAAAAAAAAAGTTGCTCCTTTTCCTGCTATATCAGCCAGATAAACAACATGCCCTACTCCTCCTTCGGCCTCAGCCAGTAAAGTCCAATTTACTCTACATGGAGTGCTACAGCACACTCAAGTCTCAGTTTAAAAAAAATGAAACAAATCTAATAGGTTCATAGGTTAGTACTAGGCTATCAACCCTAGGGCCTATACAAGCCTAGCCATAAAAATTCCTTTGCTATTTCTTCCCACAATATTTACTTCCCTGGACCCCTGTCTAGCAGGGCGACTGACATGATCCCCGGGATGAATTTCCTATCTCCCATCCAATTGTCAAGGTTCCTTTTGAAGAGGGCCAAAGAAGCGCTCTGCTTGACATGTATGGGCAGTCTATTCCAGAGTCTGGGAAGTCTCTGGGTCAGGAACCTATCCCTCCTGCATGTTTTGTTCATTGTGATGACAAGGTTTAGATCCCTGGAGCATGCGTCTCTGAGGGATTGGGATTTCTTTAAGTGTAGCATGTCCAACAGCTCTAGGTTTGACATGGCCTTGTATGTTAAGCAGAGATCGCCTCTGAGTAGATGATATGTGACAGAGTATAGCTGGAGTTTTTTTAGACGGTCAGCATAGGGCATCTGCTTTAGGCCTATGATTCTTTTAGTGAGGTATTTCTGAGGTCATTCCAGTTGTTGCAGATGTCTTGAGGGGTACATACCAAACAGGGCATTGTATTCTATAGTGGGTCTAATGAGGGATGAGTACAGTGGGACAATGACTTCCTTTTTTCTGGATGAAAGCCCTTAGTGATGAGGTGTGCCACATAGCAGGATTTCCTGACTGTTGTGGCAATGTGGTTATCGAAGGAGAGACCACTGTCCACCTGTGTCCCTAAGTCTCTTATCACACTTTCAGTGTTTAGTGTACTGCCACCTATGTGGTAATTCATAGGTACATGTTTTTTCCCAAAGGGTATAACTATGCATTTCATGGCATTGAGCTTGAGCCCATGGCTCTGGCAACAAGCATCTGTTTCTGTAAGGCCCTTTTGTAGAATATCCATATCATTTGGGGATTCAATAATGGCTCCCAGTTTGCAGTCATCTGTGAACTTTGTTAGCCAGAGTCATTGGCCTGTACTTCAAAGAATTAGATGCCAAACAAGAGCGGTCCCAGGACTGAACTCTGAGGTACCCCACTTGTCACTTATCTGGAGCTGGATTTGGTATCGGCTACTTTTACAGTGTGGGTTCTGTCAGTAAGCCAGTTGGTAACCCATCGAGTGACGTAGGGATTAATGCCCAGCTTAGTAAGTTTATCTATGATTCCAGAGTGGGGGGGTGGTGTTGAAGGCCTTGATGAGGTCCAGATAGGCTGTGTGGACCGCCTTACCCTCGTCCACAGCTTTGGAGACTGATTCAAAGAAGTCAATCAGGTTCAGGAGACAAGATCGGCCCTTTACGAACCCAAACTGGATGGGGTCCAGTGTTTGAAGGTTGCCAATGTCTTTGTTTATAAATTCCATGGTAATACATTCCATGGCCTTGCAGATCAGGCTCATCAGACTGATGGGGCAGTAGTTCCCAGGACCCAAGGTGGATCCCCCCTTGTGGAGTGGGATAACTGTAGCTATGCGCCACTCAGTGGGCATGAAGCCTGAGGTGAGACTATGATTAAACATGACACTTAGGTGAGGTGCCAGTTCATTTTGTAGTTCATGTAGTACACAGCCCGGGATGTCATCTGGTCCCATGGACGCTGTATTCCTAGCTTTGGAGAGTGCGTTTTTTACCTGTGTGGCCGTTATTACTGGAATTTGGCAATCTTTCAGTATTGAGATATTCGGTATTCTATTTTAAGCTGTAGCAAACTGATAACTACAAATGTAGCAAGCATTGCTATAGTTTATACACATACTGGAGCTTTTTTTTTTTTTTTTTAATTTTAAACTGTAGCAAATTGCTTGGTTCAATGTATAAAGCATGCAACAGTGCTCAGGTTTGACCTCCAAATGCAATACTGACTTTTAAAAGCCAGTATGCTTTTTAGAGTTATCATGATCATACAATTGTGCCCACACCAACAGTCTGCGCCACCTTCACCCCACCTTAGGTATGCTACTGCCCATTATTTTCATCCATCTCTTCCGATTCACTGAAGCATCTCTCATAAAATTCAATCAATATTGCTTTGAATCAATATAATTTTACTGAAAATTGTTCTTTTCTTGTAGTTAAAAAAAAATCTTAATTAGGGCAAGTTAACAAATGTTCCTGTTGCATTTTTTGACTGCAAAGGAATTAACTTAATATGAAAATAAGAAAAGGAGAGAGGCATGAGAGTTTTCCAAAGTCCTACACTTTTCTAGGCAATACAAGTGCCAAGGACCTGCCCTCACCTGCCTGGAGTGATTCTTACGTATTCCTTGTTGGGTGGCAGAAAAGAATCATCGTTCTGGTTACCAGCTTGAATGCATCACCTTTAAATAGATTCTTTCAGTCATTGGCTGGCTCTTGTTTGATTGAGATCCACCTGGATTTAAATTTGGACCTTTGCACAGTTTAGTGTTCTTTTTTGCTGAACTACAGACTGAACTACTCTGTGCAAATGAAAACAAGATAAGGAAGGATGAGTGAGAGAGTAAAGAGTATACCAAATATGCAACATATTGAACTACTTGTTTCTGTAGACGGAAGTGTTAAGTGGTCACCTTGTCCAACCTGGTGGGAGCCCTAATTGCTCCCTGTGACTGTGAGGATAGTAATCATCATTCTGGGCACTAGCTGAAGTAGGGTGACTTGCATTTGTAATTGTTTGGCTTGGTATTCTAATTGCTAAGCTGCATTCTAGCAGGCAATGAGTAAAGAGTAAGAGACTATCAAACCCTGCAATTGTTTTTTCTGGGGATTCAAGCACTGAGTTCCTGACTTGAGTTGCCCAAAGTATTTCCTATGGCATGCACACTAGCAGCTCTGCATCAGTCCCTTTTCCCAACTCTCTCCCCTCCAGCCATTTCACTCCCTGTAATAAGTAGATTCTACATTTTACTTTTCTCAGGAACGCCACTAGGTGGCGATATATTTCCCACTCATTATATTGGGTAACTTTCAATACTTTTTCCCTGCTCCCTGCAGTTGTAAGGCCTGTTGTCCTTTCCCATTCTTTTTTGCACAATTGTCTCACCTGTTCAGTCCTCCTTGAATTAGACCAAACCTTAACTCATAAGTAACATACCTCTGAGCTTGACAGTACCTTTGATTGCTCAAGAATGCCGGCTGTATTACTGATTTGTTTTTGTTGGTGTCCTCTGCTCCTTCCTCCTTCTCAGCTCTGCCCGCTCCATTCGCCCTCTGGGCTCAATACCCTCCCCAACCCTGCCCCCAATTCCGACCCTTCCCAGTGCCCCTACACTTATAACCCCCAAACCACACCCCATTTAGCATTCTGCCTATCTGGACAATCTCCACCCACCTCCTCATCCACCAACCCCTCCTGTCTCCTCTACCCAGTGCCCTCCTCTTACCTGTTCTTACCTTCCTCCAATCTTACTACCAAGGACCACACACCACTTTGCCTTCTACTAATTCCTTCTCCCACTGCACATCCTCACTGCATACTATAACCTTACAGTACCATGCAAATCAAACCTACACATACTCTACCATTAATATGTCTACCTTTCCTCTTCTACTGCCGACTCTGTCTTACCAGACTACCTGACTTTTCTTACTCTCCTCTCTAGCATACAACTTCAATACATGCCTTAAAAGAATCTCATCCCTCAACTCATATCTCCCCTCACCTCCATTACTATAATATCTCTTCTCTTTACTAGAAAGATTCTTCCTGGTATCTGCAATGCAGTCCCAATCCCTCATTATCCATACCTCTCCAGCTACCCTGCTTCCAACTCCAAAGAATCTAAAGACCTTGCCTTCCTCCTATTCCAACTAATCTCTATCCTCTTCTCTGGTGACATATATCCTAATCCTGGACCCTTAGACAACCATGCTTCTAACCCTAACTTGTCTTCCTCACCCTCTCACCATAAATCTATCATTTTTGTTACTATTAACACCCAAAGTTTATGCAATGAACTTCCTATTCATGCCTGGCTATCACATTAATACCCTGACATTTTCTATATCACCAAAACATGGCTAAAACCTCAAATAAAAGATTCCAAAATTATTCCTCCCAATTACAAGATCATAAGAAATGACACAACTCTAAAGAAAGGTGGTGGAGTAGCCCTACTTTTCTCCTCCTCCCTAACAGTGACACCCTTTACCAACCCTATACCCCAATTCACAACAGATGAACTAACCCTGGCCCTCCTGAAAATTAATAACCATAAAAACATATGTATAGCTGCCATTTATATTCCACCAGGAAATAGCATCCCCATTCTTGAAGATCTCCTCTCTTGGTTCTCATCCAACATAGGCAATGACACTATACTCCTAGATGATGTCAATATAAACTGGACTTCTATTCAAATCGCCTACATCACCTCAGAATATAATCCTATACAACTACACCCAAATAATTACCTCTCCTACCAGATTTAATAAAGATACCTCCGGTAGTATTCTGGACTGGATATTAGTTTCTCACCCCAACTCCATTTCTGACAATGGCACCCTACCCACCTCCCTCAATGATCATCTCCCTGCCTTTGCTCATCACTCAGCATCCTCCCTCCATCTTCACCACAACTACATCACAACTCTCGTATCCTAAAAAACTTCAACCCTCTAGCTTTCTCTGACTTACTAAAACATTTGAACTGGAGCTCAATAAAAACCCTCCCTCTTGGCGATGCTGTTACATACTTCAATACTGCATTCAATAACCTACTAAATAGCTTCGCTCCCTCAAGGACTAAAAGAATCAAAACCAAATCCATCCCTTGGCTAACTAAATCAACTATTATACTCATGGATCTCCGAGATAAATCTTGGAAGCATTACCATAAATCTAAAACACCTAACACCCTTACTGAGTATAAGCAACTCCGTAATAAAGTGAAAAAACAAATTGCTTTAGACCAAAAGTCCTACTACTCCAAGCTTCAAAACAATCATAGATTCAACCCCCAAAGATTTTGGAACAGTATATCTGCTCTCCTCTCTCCTGGAAAAAAGACAATCCCTGCCCTGACCCTAACTCTCCAGATCATATCTTAGCTACCCAATTCAACTCTTTCTTTATTGATACAATAGCCAAGCTCACCACATCATTCTCCAATAACACTTCTACTCCACCTTCATCCCACACCCTCAAATCTAGTCCCACTGACATCAACACTACTCATCTCCCTCCTTTTACCATACAACCTTTCTCTCTGCACTCTAAAAAAACTTCTACTAAAACTAAAACTACAATCTCATGCCCCAGACAACCTTCCATCTAACTTTCTCAAGCTAGATGCCGATGGCATAGCCCTTCCCATCACCACACTTATCAACAGTTCATTCCAAGAATCCAATGCACCCCTCCTCTGGAAGAAAGCATTCATCATTCCCTTCCACAAAGGAGGCAACAATACTGAAATTTCCAACTTCTGTCCTATAGCCATCCTGTCCCCTATCTCAAAAGTCCTTGAAAAATGCATACACTTTCAAATCCTTCCCTACCTCCTAGACAACCAAATTCTTTCTCCAACTCAACATGGATTTAGATCTGGACATAGTACTACCACTGCCCTTTTCTCCTTCCTTGACATCATCAACTGTGCCCGAGACTCTGGCAACATTATATCTACCCTTCTCCTAGACTAATCAATGGCCTTTGATACTGTTTCCCACAACCTCCTCTTGTCCAAACTCTCTCTTCTCAATCTCTTCCCCCTCTTTTATTAACTGGTTTTCCAGTTACCTTTCTAGTAGACAGCAAACCATCAAGTGGAACAATAGTACCTCTTCCTTCCTTCACACTCCAGCAGGAGTTCCACAAGGCTCAATACTGGGTGCCTTACTTTTTAACATCTTCATTAATAATTTTCATAAGTGCATCCCTAATACCAAACTTGTCCAATATGCGAACGATCCCACCATAATTTGGTATGCTCAATCTCTGCCCAAACTCATGCAACTAACACAAGATGCCTTCTATCGTACTGAGTCCTGGATGTTGAAAAATCACCTTGTTCACAATGCATCCAAAACCATGATTCTTAACCCATCTAAAAACACTATCAATAAAAAATTCCTTCTCCATAGTCAGTCAGAATAAGATTTCCATTGAAATAGTCTGCCAAACAAATCTTCTAGGTGTTATCATTTATGAACATTTAAAGTTTGCCATTCATATACAAACTAGTATTAAGAAAGCACACCAAAACCTGGGAATGTTGTATCGTCACAGCCGTTATCTCATTCCCTCTTCCAAATATATACTGCCTATTTCCTACCTCATCCCCTCTCTGTTGTATGGAGCCCCTCTCCTTACCAACCTTCAATCCTCCCTAAAGTCAAAACTGTCATCCTGCTACAATAAAATCTGTAAGTTTGCTACTGGGACCAAATCCTCCTCCCACCAGTGTGATGCACTCCACTCCTTGAACTGGCTGGAACTCCCCCAGTATCCCTCTTACATTCAACTGTTAACTGCTCACAACCTCATTTTCAAACTCTCTAACTGCCCTTCCCTCTCCTCCATACACACCTTGCATCATCCTGACAGACTACTCAGGTCCAGTATCCAGAACCTCCTCGAAGTGTACAAACCATTGCATGCACCTGGGCAATTTCTCCTGTCTTTCTCCATCACTTTCCTATGGAATTCACTTCCCCTACATTTGAATCACTCAAAACCACTCCGCTTTCAAGACCTTGCTCCATTGCAATCTCTCTCCTCACTAGGAATGCTCATGCTTTCACCCCACCTGACTCCATCTATATCATTTCTGCTCCCCCATCCTTTTTTTCTCTCCTTTCTCATAACTCACCCTAGTGACTCCCTTCATTTCATTTCCACTCCCTCTCCCTTTTTCCTTTCTCATAACTCACCCTAGTGACTCCCTTCATTTCATTTCCACTCCCTCTCCCATTTTTCTTTCTCATAACTCACCCTAGTGACCCCTTCATTTCATTTCCACTCTCTCTCCCTTTTTTCCTTTCTCATAACTCACCCTGGTGACTACCTTCCTTTCATTTCCTCTCCCTCTCCCTTTTTTGCTTTCTCATAACTCAGCCTATTCACCTTTCACTGTTCTACTAATTCTTCCTACCTCTTACCTCATGAAACTGAGTACATAAGTGCATGCAATCCAAATTATACTTCTGTGCTACAAAATTCTTGTTTTAATTTCATTCAATGCTTTGTTACAACACCTTGTTCAAATGTTATTTTTTCTCTCTTCTATATTGCTGTTTTTGGTAGTTTTGAAAACTGTATTGTACTTAACTTTGTTGATATTAGCTTTGTAATAATTGTATATGGAGCTTTTCTCCCCGGGCCTACATTGAAAATGGGCTCATTTTGGCCCAATGGACTTTCCTGGTTAACAAACTGCAAATAAAAATAAAATAAAAAAATGTATTTCTTGTCTGAGAAAGGACATAAACTATAATTTCAGTCACAGGCTCAAGTGAGGTGATGTATTTAACAGTTTTTTGTTATTGTCTGCTTCCATTTCATCACCTGCTGCCTAGATTTAAATTTGCACCTTTGCACAGGTTGACACATTTTTTGCTGAGCTGCACATTCGGCACCATCACACCCTAGTTACTTGAAAGCAATTGAAATGTGCAGCAATTTCCAATTAGCAGAAGTTGCACCCTTGAATCAGGTAAATTCTGCATTCAGGTTATAACCTGTTCCATTCAGCTGTAGCTGGCACCATACTAACATTAAGGTACAACTTTTTTTATTGTTGCTTTTACACCTGCACATTCTAAGTGATGCTTCAAAGTCCCTTATACATAATACAGTAATTGCTTTACTGTTTTCTTGGGGTTACCCACTGCGTTTCTGCTGCACTAGGTGTACAGTCATCTCATGTACTGTTGTAAGACTGTGACTATAGTACTTTGAATATAATGCCGTTCTCAAGTACTTACAAAAGACTCTTGAATTGCCCACATTTGTTTGTGAAGGTTCCTTGTAGCTGTTGCTCTAGTGGTTCTAGTTATTGGTGCTCATCTAGGACACCCTTCTACAAGGTAAGACTGTGCTCTGCTGTAACTGTGACAATGTTATTGCATAGCTCTGCTGTTCTGGGGGTAGTGTCACTTATGATTAACACACTGTAACATCCTTGTCCAAACTTGCCAGAGGTTCCCAAGAATGTTAGTGTGCAGTACAGAGTACGTGCTTGATTGTGGTTTAAAGTGTAAGTTGTCTAGTTCAGTTACTATGAGGTACTGAGTATAAAACTGGTGAATAGTTTCAGCACTTAACTAGCTAACATGCTTTGTATTTCCACCCTCGTGTTTTCCTCTTTCCCCTAGATTTTGTTTCTAGCTAGCATCCACTACTCCCATCCATTCCATCTCTTTAACCCTTACCTGACACACCTTGTACACATAATGCTTGTACATTCACCTTTCCCTGTCACCAGGGAATAACACTCTGTCCCTCCCCCTTCTTTGGCCAGATTACTAGTAATTGGAACTCTAAAGCAATTTGTTAACTGTCTCATGTTTTACTTACTTCGGACTTTTATATAGATAATAGGACACTGCCAAGATAAATCCAGTTAAAAACCTTTTATTGGATGTAAGCGCTTTCGGGATAGCCCTTCATCAGACATAGTTTCAATGCATTAAAACAGTCTTTATTTAAAATACATAGCAGCCAATCACTTTCTTACAAACACCCGCCTATTTTCTAGGGTGGGTTTAACAGGTAATACATCATTAAGTCCTGGTGGTCTATGTGCTCTCAGATCAACAATCCACTTGGATTCTGCTAAGGCTGTCCTATGTTTAACATCCCCCCCCCTGTCATTAACCATAACATTAGTTATGCATCTAAATTTAAAACAATGTGTAGGATTCTGGCTTATGTGTCTATAGAGGGCATTACCTATATCAAGGTTCCTAATGCTACTAAGATGTTGCAGAATTCTAACTTTTAGCATGTTGTTAGTCATTCCAACATAAAAACATGTGCATTTCTCACAATTCGCCATATAAACCAAATGTTTAGTCCTACATGTTGCCCTTCCCTTAAAATGAAAAATTCTGCTTAAATCAGGATGCTTAAAATCAGTGTCCCCCCTAATATACTCACATGCCTTACATTTGCCACATGGGTGTGTGCCTACACTCAAAATTGGTTCCAATCTTTTTTCTAAATGTACTTCCTTACACAACAACTCTTTCAAGTTCTTGTTTCTTCTGTATATAAATTTAGGATATTCTCCTACTATATCTTTCAACCCTATATCACTAGTTAATATATTCCAATTTTTCTGTACTATCTGGCAAATATCTTTGGTGTTACTTCCATACGTAAACAGCACATTCATCTTTCTTTCCTGTTTATTTTCGCCTGTTCTTTCTTGTCTACCTCTATTGTTCCTATTTAACCAAGGCTTGTATCTGGTCTCCCTATATTGTCTTCCATTGTCCATGGCTCTATCTATCATAGGTTTTTTATATCCTCTGCATATAAGATGTTGCTCTAATTTATGCATTTCCTCTTCACAGCATGCATCCTCAGAACATATCCTGGATATCCTGCCAATCTGACTTTCTATAATGTTTGGAAAGATATGTCTCGGATGCATGCTGTCAAAGGATAGCAAAGTATTTTGCCAACTGTCCTTTTTATAGAGTTTAGATGTAAACCCTTCACTTGTTTGCTCTATACAAACATCCAAAAAATCTATCTTATCAAATGATGTTTTTGCATTAAAGGTCAAAAAGGTTGTTGTTGTATGTAGGAAAGCTAGGAACTTTTCAAAAGTGGACATGTCACCGTCCCACAAAATAAACACATCATCCACAAATCTGGCATATAGAACTATTTGTTTGTTCCATTCCTGATTTTTCAAAATCTCTAAGGTCTCCCATTTGGAAAGCACCATATTTGCGTATGTGTTAGCACAGGGGGTGCCCATGGCTACCCCCCGTGCTTGTCTATACAAAGAACCAGGTCCTATGAAAACATTGTTAAACAGCACCAGTGACAACAGACTTTCTACTGTTGTCCTCATCTGTTCTGTAGCTCCTAGTTTAGCTATAACCTCACCAACCGCTTGTATACCATAGTCATGTTCAATGACCGTAAATAGGCTATTGACATCTAACGTGACCATCAGCAGTCGCTTGCCCTCTAACTTCTTCACCTTAGCTAACTGTTCCAAAAAATGTCCTGTATCCCTCAATATATTGTCTAACTTCCCTAAATAGGGTTTCAAGGTAAACTCTAACCAAATAGAAATGTTTTCAGTGACCCACCCTCTGCCCGAAACTATCGGTCTGAGTGGTGGGTCACTGAGTGATTTATGGATCTTAGGTAATGCCTTGAAAATTGGTGTTACATAAAATAATATATCCAAGGAACAATAAGTAATAGGACACTGCCAAGATAAATCCAGTTAAAAACCTTTTATTGGATGTAAGCGCTTTCGGGATAGCCCTTCATCAGACATAGTTTCAATGCATTAAAACAGTCTTTATTTAAAATACATAGCAGCCAATCACTTTCTTACAAACACCCGCCTATTTTCTAGGGCGGGTTTAACAGGTAATACATCATTAAGTCCTGGTGGTCTATGTGCTCTCAGATCAACAATCCACTTGGATTCTGCTAAGGCTGTCCTATGTTTAACATCCCCCCCCTGTCATTAACCATAACATTAGTTATGCATCTAAATTTAAAACAATGTGTAGGATTCTGGCTTATGTGTCTATAGAGGGCATTACCTATATCAAGGTTCCTAATGCTACTAAGATGTTGCAGAATTCTAACTTTTAGCATGTTGTTAGTCATTCCAATATAAAAACATGTGCATTTCTCACAATTCGCCATATAAACCAAATGTTTAGTCCTACATGTTGCCCTTCCCTTAAAATGAAAAATTCTGCTTAAATCAGGATGCTTAAAATCAGTGTCCCCCCTAATATACTCACATGCCTTACATTTGCCACATGGGTGTGTGCCTACACTCAAAATTGGTTCCAATCTTTTTTCTAAATGTACTTCCTTACACAACAACTCTTTCAAGTTCTTGTTTCTTCTGTATATAAATTTAGGATATTCTCCTACTATATCTTTCAACCCTATATCACTAGTTAATATATTCCAATTTTTCTGTACTATCTGGCAAATATCTTTGGTGTTACTTCCATACGTAAACAGCACATTCATCTTTCTTTCCTGTTTATTTTCGCCTGTTCTTTCTTGTCTACCTCTATTGTTCCTATTTAACCAAGGCTTGTATCTGGTCTCCCTATATTGTCTTCCATTGTCCATGGCTCTATCTATCATAGGTTTTTTATATCCTCTGCATATAAGATGTTGCTCTAATTTATGCATTTCCTCTTCACAGCATGCATCCTCAGAACATATCCTGGATATCCTGCCAATCTGACTTTCTATAATGTTTGGAAAGATATGTCTCGGATGCATGCTGTCAAAGGATAGCAAAGTATTTTGCCAACAGTCCTTTTTATAGAGTTTAGATGTAAACCCTTCACTTGTTTGCTCTATACAAACATCCAAAAAATCTATCTTATCAAATGATGTTTTTGCATTAAAGGTCAAAAAGGTTGTTGTTGTATGTAAGAAAGCTAGGAACTTTTCAAAAGTGGACATGTCACCGTCCCACAAAATAAACACATCGTCCACAAATCTGGCATATAGAACTATTTGTTTGTTCCATTCCTGATTTTTCAAAATCTCTAAGGTCTCCCATTTGGAAAGCACCATATTTGCGTATGTGTTAGCACAGGGGGTGCCCATGGCTACCCCCCGTGCTTGTCTATACAAAGAACCAGGTCCTATGAAAATATTGTTAAACAGCACCAGTGACAACAGACTTTCTACTGTTGTCCTCATCTGTAATTGGAACTCTAAAGCAATTTGTTAACTGTCTCATGTTTTACTTACTTCGGACTTTTATATAGATGTGACACCACTGGTGAGAGAAGTAAATATCTATTCAAACTGGAAACAAATTGCATGTCTTGGTAGATGGCAACCAATACTGCATTGCAACTCAGTATTAAACCTATGTGGAGGTACTAAAGAAATCTCTACCTAAACCTTCTAGGCACCACAGCAGCAAGACCCAGCCATGTGTTGAAACTTTGAACATTGCAGCTACATTTGCACCTTCTACACATACCTCCAAGAACTGCCAGCATGGCTGCATTTGCATCCAGTTATAACTTTCTCAAAGCCTGCAACCAGACACAATTATATTCTAGTTTCTGAATCTATATAGTCAGGCACATAGACTCTTTTCACATCAAACTAGACAAAGATAGGGTGACAGCTGTTTCTCTGGTGCCAGGATTATTGATGTGAAAAGACATTGGATCTCTTCATCACCCCCAAATATAACTATAATGGAATGCTTATTCATTTAGGGGTAAATGGTGCTAAATAAATTGCCCTAAGGGAAGTGCAAAGAGACATGAATGAAATACCCATTTAATGACACTAGTTTTGAACACTATTTCGCTGTCACTGAGAATAATGCCACAGTTAAACAATGAGATAAATAATTTTAGTGAATGACTGGTTATCTGATCTCAATCTAAGGGGATCTGGCATGAATAAGTATATGTATAACGTGCTGATTGCTATCTCTAACTGCTTTGAAGAAAACATACTCACAAATACATGGATATGCTAAAAAACATCTCTCTCTCTCTCTAGATATAGATGTACATATTTGCAGGTGGAATAATATGCCACAATATTTAGCTCAAGCAGCATTTAACAAAAATAGAATTATGCTTAGTAGAGCTTTATTGATAAGATGTAGCCATAATAACTGAGATGGCTTATGCTGCAGGGATAGCAACATATTGTTATATAGAGAGGTTTAAAGACATTAGAGAGGCAAGTGAGAATAGTTACAAGAAAGGATACCATGGGGAGCAGACAGAGAAAATGTAAGAGAAGGATGCAGTTTGAAGAGGAGTAAAAAGGAAAAAAAGTGTGAGGGATGCAAAGAAAAGAGGGACGTAGCGTGAATGAGAGTACAGCTGCGCTTCATTTGGATGAAGAGGTGTTCCTTGAGCTCTGAAGTCTGAGTGCACTTCGATGTCTCTGAGAAAAGAATGGAATCCCACAGCTTAGGTGCTAGGATGGAGAATGCACAATAAAGGTTACTTTCAAGGATTAGTAGGGTGGGTTGAGACTGAGAGATACCCTTGAGATTATATGTGGGGGTTTTGGTGAAATGTTTTTGAATGAGAGGGCAATATCTCAGGGGGAAAGGGCTTTATGAATTAGTGATCCTAGCAGTAGACTGGTTCTCAAATATATTGAAAAACATCTGCTTTGTGAAGAGTTCAACAGTGGTGTTCACTAGTGTAAATGTTTAAGTTAAGGGGTGCAACGTCTTAAGGTTATGGCCACTTTTAACAAAACCAGATATAATTTTATTCCTTATTATGGGTGTTAATCCATCTCACTTGCTGACAAAAGACAGATATAATTTTTATTGCTTATTATGGGTGTTTATCCATCTCACTTGCTGACAAAGAAATATCCTTAAATAAGTTGGAGAATATTCATATTAAACACAATGCACTTTTCTTAGGTGGCATCAGCTAACCAGCTATTAACTACCAGACTTATACAAACAGTAATAGTTATGCACAGTGCTTCTTAAATGTATTGTTGCCAGCTCCCTAGAACAAATTTCCCTTCTGCCCTATGTTTGTGTCTTTTGGCTTTTCCCCGGTTAGGGGTTACCACAGCGAAACTCCCGTCCGCTAATGATTGGCAGTTGATTTTTACATACCGGCTTGCCAGGCCTGATGCACAACCTTCAACGAAGGTACGCCCATTCACGCATGTCTCCACGAGAAGACACTCTAGCTGAGAATCGAACTGGACAGCGTCTTACTGTGAGGTGACAACGCTACCGCAGCACCACCACCGCGGGTCCCCTTCTGCCCTATAGCAGTGCAAATATTCTCGACCTAGTCTGTAGAACAGAGTGTGTGTATGTACCTTTAAGAAGCATTTCCAGATGCATATAAATAGTGAGTACATGTAGGCAGCAGTGCCATTTTGAGAGAACATCCAGAGTGTTAACATGTGTGAGTGTAGTAGTCCGTCTGTTTATTAGTTTATTTAAGTTTAAGTTACAAAGCCTTATTCCTTTTGTGTTTGCATGTAATAAAGCTGCTTAAACTGAACTCACAATCACTTGTCTGTTTTATCCTGACCAGACGAGTGACATGGCATCAGAACCTGGATGAAGAGAGCAACTTCTTCAAAACATGAGGTGCAGACTTGAAGGTGAAGGCAGATTGAGCTGGTTGACTGAAATGGAGCAAAGACAAACAAAACGGGCCAGAAATGAACTCACGGTAACCAGAACTTGCACAAATGATTTATTTTCCAAAAAAAATGAAACAGAGCACTTGTAAGGCACAGAACACATTATTAATCAAATGAGTAGCACAAAAACATATTATTAATCAAACAAAAGGCACAAAATACATTAATAATTAAAGAAAAATGTTCAAAACTACGATATTTGATAAAACTAGCAGCAATATTAATGTGGGACTCACAATTACCTTTGGTTTGCATACCGAGCCTGTGTAAAGTAAAACAGGCACAAGAAAAGTATAATGAGCATGATAAGGGGTTAAAAGGGCATAAAGAGTACAATAAAAGTATAATGAGCATGATAAGGGGTTAAAAGGGCATAACGAGTACAATAAAAGTATAATGAGCATGATAAGGGGTTAAAAGGGCATAGCGAGTACAATAAAAGTATAATGAGCATGATAAGGGGTTAAAAGGGCATAACGAGTACAATAAAAGTATAATGAGCATGATAAGGGGTTAAAAGGGCATAACGAGTACAATAAAAGTATAATGAGCATGATAAGGGGTTAAAAGGGCATAACGAGTACAATAAAAGTATAATGAGCATGATAAGGGGTTAAAAGGGCATAACGAGTACAATAAAAGTATAATGCGCATGATAAGGGGTTAAAAGGGCATAGCGAGTACAATAAAAGTATAATGAGCATGATAAGGGGTTAAAAGGGCATAACGAGTACAATAAAAGGGCAAATTAAGCTTAAAAAGCAAGACAACTGCATGCTTTTTAGTAAACAACCTTGTTTTGGGCATAAACTACTATTTTGCATTGGCCAAAGCCATTCAAAGCATAACTAGAATTGTTTGAAATATCTTTAGATTGTGCAAAGTGTTTGCGGAATGTGTGCTATATTATGGTGCAATTATTTCAAAGAGTTTGCTGGGTGCAAAGTACAGTTATATTGCAAAGTGCAGTCAAACTACCGTAATTTTGAAAAGTTTCTTGTGCTGTGTACATTTATTCTCAGAGTGCTGGCATTTCAAAGTGTTTCTTACACTGTACAGAGTTATTTCACAAAGTACGGTCATTTTGAAGAGTTTCTATGCTGTGTACAGTTTATTTGCAAAGTACATTCATTTCAAAGTGTTTCTTACTCTGAGCTTCTTCTGTTATGTACAGCTTATTCAGAGAGTACAGTAACTTCAAAGTATTTCTTACAGTGGTAAGGAGTGGTTTTGCAAAATGCAGTGATTTTAAAGTGTTATTGTTCTATGGATACTTGTTTGGCAAAGTGCAGTAATTTCAGAGTCTTTGTGCTATTGGGCATAATTACAAATTCTGGCATAAAGTTCTGGCATATTTATATCTGTGTGCATATATAATTCCAAGCACCTTCACTACTGTGTGTTGATATGGCAGAGGCATTTCACAGACCCAGTCCACTTGTGTTTCATCATAATATAACAGAGAATTGGAGAATATTTGAGCAGGAATATGATATTTTCATACAAGCAGCTTTTTCTGTCAAACATGCACGTATGAGGGCATTCATTTTGCTTAACTTAGCTCGGTCAGAGGCCACTGAAAGAGAGCATTCATTTGTGTATGCACCAGCAGTATATGCAGGAGAAGGGGAAAATCACTGTATTGTGGTACCAGCTGAATCAAGAGAGAACACTGAGTGCTTGAAATGTAAATTTAGAAAAATGTGAACCCCCAAACAAATTTTATATTACAGAGGCTCTTATATTATACAAGAGACCAAAACCTAGGTGAAACTTTTGCACCATATATAACAGCCTTATTTTTCAAGGCAAAAACGCTCAGATTTGTTGACTTGAAAAATGAGTTAATAAATGACAGGCTTGTGTGTGGTGTGCAGTGAGAAAAATGTTGCTTCATGACAGTGATTTAACATTAAGCAAAGTCATATAGATTTTTTCAAATTCATGAGTTCACAGAAAGGCACACCAGTATGCTTGCAAGTGATAAGAGCATGGTTTCAGTAGCCTCTAGAGCAAACATAGACAGCATGCAGCACATGGCAAGCAGAAATAGGCCTATGCACATAGCAGCAGCAACCCCTGTGGGATCTCCTGGGAGGAGCTGTAACTTTCTAGCAAGTTCCAAGACTAGCTCAGTAAAATGGACATGCTGAGTGTGGTACAAGGGTGAGTCAGCAAAACCCAAGTCAAGTCTTATTGTTAACTGTCATAATTGTGGTGCCAGTTATGAATCTAAAAGAGAAAAGTGCTTAGCATTTGGTCAGCAATGACACAAGTGTAAGAAATGGTACCATTTTCTATTTAGATAGAAGGTAGATAGGTATCCAAAGCCAAAAATACAGCTTCAATGGGACCAGACGGTGTCCCAGGCTGTATCTTATATGAGCTCCAAAATGAACTAACCTCTCACCTAAACAAACTGTTCAAACTCAGCCTCTCTACAGGCTACGTACCCATAGAGTGGCACACAGCAACCATTATCCCGCTCCACAAAGGTGGAGCCACAATGGACCCCAGGAACTATCACCCTATAAGCCTGTCTAGCTTGGTCTGCAAGGCTATGGAGTGCATCATCATGGAATTCATTAACAGAGACATTGGGAACCTTCAAACATTGGATCCTACCAGGTTTAGCTTTGTTAAGGGCAGATCATGCCTCCTAAACCTAGTGGACTTCTTTGAGACAGTTACCAAGGCTTTAGACAAGGGAAAGAAGATCCACACAGCCTACCTAGACCTCGCAAAGGCTTTCAACACCATTCCCCATTCTGGTATTATAGACACGCTCACCAGCCTGAACATAAACCCCTACGTCACGAGATGGGTTGCCAATTGGCTCAATGATAGAACCCACACGGTGAGAGTTGCAGGATCTAGGTCTGACTCTAAACCAGTTACAAGTGGTGTCCACCAGGGCTCAGTCCTGGACCCCTCCTGTTTGGTATATACTTCTCAGAGGTACAGGCAAGCACAGGAAGACTACGGCTGACCAAGTTCACAGACAACTGCAAACTGAGGGCAATAACTGACTCACCGGCTGATACAGACATCCTTCAGAAGGGTCTCACTGAGATGGATACCTGGTGTCAAAATCATGGCCTCAAGCTAAATGCTAAAAAGTGCATAGTCATCCCCTTTGGAAAAAACAAAGTATGTGTGAACTACCACATACATGGTAGTCCCCTAAATACAGAAAATGAAATAAGAGATCCAGGGACCCAAGTAGATAGTAATCTCTCCTTTGATAATCATATTGCTAAGGTGGTTAGAAAATCCTTCTATGTGACCCACCTAATCACAAAAGGGTTCACATCTGGAACAAAAGAGGTTATTGTGCCCCTCTACTCACTCATCAGACCCATCATAGAGTACAACGCCCCATTTTGGATGTACCTTACAAGACACCTGCAACAACTGGAAAAGCCACAGTACCTCACCAAAGGGATTACTGGCTTCAAACATATGCCCTATGCAGCCCGACTGAAGAAACTCCAGCTGTACTGAGTTGCATACCACTTACTCAGAGGTGATCTCTGCCTGACATACAAGGCCATGTCCAACCCAGAATTGATGGACATCTATGAATCTATGAAACTATGCTCCACCTAAAAAAAAAAACAAATCCCCAAGAGCCACATGCTCTAGGGATCTAAACCTCACCAGAATGATAAATAGGATGTGCTGGAGGGATAGATTCCTGTCCCAGAGACTCCCCATGCTTTGGAATAGGATTCCAATCTACATTAGGCAGAGCCCCTCACTAACACTCTTCAAGAGAAACCTTGATGAGTGGATGGGAAACAGAAAATTTACCCCGGGGATCACTGCAGTGGCTCTGCTGGACAGAGGCACAGGAAACTAATGGCTCTGCTGGACCGAGGCACAGGAAACTAATCTAAGGGGGTGGCAAAAGCCAACACATTCTGGCAAGGCTTATAGGCAGATAGCCTAGTACTTACCTATGAACCTATCAGTGCTCAAGTTATACAAACAAAGCTAGATTCAGCAAGCCTGAATCTGGCCTATGCTACAGCAACAAGGCACACCAATTTCAGAAAGAAACAGTTCAAATAAGCAGACACAATAAGCCTGTGATCAGAAATTCCCAGCTCAGAAGGGCAGAATCCAGCCTGTCCTCCCACAAGAGTGCAGACCACAACCCTCTTCATGAATAATAACTGGCCTGAAGCCCAAGTACTTAAGCCAGAACTAATACACTTTTAGAAAAGCAGACACTGGGCCTTCAATCAGCAATTCCCAACTTAGAAGGATGTATGCTACCTGTCCTGCCACAACAGTGCAGACCACAAACCTTCTTAATGTAAAACAGCCTGTCTGATGCCCAAGTGCTTAAACCAAAAGACTTAGAATAGCAGTTACAATTTAATCAGGCTACTACCAAGCAGTAATAAATACAGCAGAATAAATAAAATTGAGTACTTTTAAGAAAAGCAAAATAAAGTATGAGGAAAGACACATACAGTAAAAGCAGATGAATAAAGTGCATTTTTTTAAGTGCAAGGAGAGAGGAATGAAGAACCTAAGTGGGTTGGCCTTCTCAAATCTTCTCTCTGTATTAAGTCAAGTGAACACTAGACTCAGAATATGATCTTACTGTACTTGGTTAAGTGAGCAAATGAGATGGACCCAGGAGGAGTGTTCTAATGCATACTTACAGGAGGGGCGGGCAATTTCCGAGCCACCAACACTAATACCAATACAGAAACAGGGAGGGAGGGTGAGGAACTAACTGCAGAGAGACACACACAGCACACTGTTCAATGAAACACACAATTACGAAACAGAAAAACATGAAAAGACAGTATTTTTAAAACTGCAGGTTTGTACTTAACAGAAGACTAAAATACACTAGTGCAAGATTTACTTAACTTCAGCTTGTAATGCAGATGTGTGTAGCCAAGCAAGTCTCTCAGAAGTTGAGCATAAAATGATTTCTCAAACTTTGTGGCTAGCACTTAAAGTACAGAGGAATCTCTCTAGGCTATTAGATATCAGATAACAAAGAAGTGATAACACCACCCCTTCTTATAGCAGAGAGGCACACAGCACACTGTTCAGTGAAACACACAATTAGGAAATTGAAAACAGGAAATTAGGAGTAGGAAATTAGGTGAATTTAAAGCTCAGTCCTCTGAAATGTAAGTTCCAACTACCAGAAGTCACTTATGTACATCATTTATTTACCAGTAGAGGCTTACAAACAAACCCTTCTAAACAAGCAGGCATTCTTGAGATGCCAGCCCTGGGCAGAGCCCAAGCTCTACAGCATTTTCTAGGTATGATTAAATATTTGTGCAAATGTATCCCTGATTTTAGTGAGTTATCAGCACCTTTGAGAGAGCTCATGTGCAAAAACGTTACCTGGTCATGGTTAGAACAACACCAGAGAGCATTTAATAACCTCAAACAGCAAATTGCCAACCTGCCTACATTGAGATACTATGATGTCCACAAACTAATAGTTATTTCCTGTGATGCTTCAAAGTTCGGCCTTGGTACAGTTATTCTTCAGGAGGGCAGACCTGTTGCCTGTGCATCTAAAACTCTTACCCAAACAGATGCATTATGCTCAAATTAAGAAGGTTCTTTTGGCAACTGTGTTTGCATTTTCGAAGTTCCATGATTATATTTATGGCCGAGCTATCCAGCTCGAGACTGATCATCAACCTCTAGTCACTATTTTAAAGAAGCCTAGGTATACAGCTCCAGCAAGACTACAAACAATGATGCTTAGATTACAAAAGTACAATTTTAAAATGGTCTATAGAAAAGGTAAACTTCTTTATCTGGCTGATACCTTATCCAGATCACCCAGAAATACCATGGAACAGCTTCATGAAGAGAATTTTGACTTTGCTGTCATGGAAGTGCATAATTTTTGTACCACAAGATTTGATGAGCTGAGAGATCATACAAAGACTGATCCTATTTTGCAGAAGCTCAACCACTTCATTAATGTAGGATGGCTATCAAAGCAATCCTGTATACCGCCAGAAGTGCAGCCTTACTTTCCATACAGAGATAAGATGCTGATGGAAGATGGTGTCATTTTCAAAGGTCACAAAGTTATTGGTTCTACTTCCTTACAACATGAGTACTTTCATATTTTGCATTGTGGACACCCAGGTTCTGATTCTACCAAAAGAAGGGTAAAAGGACTAGTATTTTGGCCTTCTCTAGTAAAAGACATTGATAAAGTGATTTCTTCCTGTTCAGTGTGCAACAGTACTAAGCCGCATTTGCAGAAAGAGCCAATTCAGCTAACCCATATTCCTGAACTACCTTGGTCAACAGTAACCACTGACATGTTTCAGTGGAACAATCAGCATTACTTAGGGTTGACAGATTCTTATTTGAACTGGTTTTTAATTGATTTGTTACCTAATCTAATGTCCAGTGCTGTTATTACTAAGATGAAACATAATTTCTCAGTCCATGGTAGACCACACAAAGTTATTTCTGACAATGGTACCCAGTTTACCAGTCAGTTAATTCAAACATTTGCAAAAGAGTGGGACTTTATCCATATTACTAGCAGAGCAGAATATCCCCAGTCAAATGGCCTGAACATGCAGTACAAAGCACAAAACATTTACTAGAGAGGTCAAAGCATGACAATACCGATCTCTTCTTGAATTTGCCTAATCTCAGAAGTATACCCCATGACAACTTACTTGGTTTGCCTGCTCAGAGACTTCTATCTAGGCAAACCTTAACAACCTTGCCTACAAGTTCCATTTTGTTGGTGCCTATTGCTAAAAACAACAAAGCAATCAAAGCCCAACTTTTTAAGAAGCATTCCTTTCAGAAGTCCAGCTATGATAAAATGAGCAGATGTCTTTGTCCGTTAAAAGGAGGAGAGACAATAAGGATGCAAACAGCAAAAGGCTTTGATCGAATTGGTCAAGTGAGAGGTATATGTGCCTAGCCGACATCCTACTTAGTGGAATCTGTGGGTAGAGAATACAGGAGAAACTGCAGGCATATTCTTCCTGTATCAGAAATGATATGGCAGCATCATACCTGTGATACAGACTCTAAATCTCAGAGCAACCCTGACAATGTTCATACCAAAGAACATGTCTCAGTATCCATTCCCGTTTCTGATGAAGCCCCAGCTGTCCCCAAAGTAGAACACTCCTTGAAGACAGTCCCCATTGCTAGATCCAATTGTGACTTTTATGTTACATGATCAGGTCATATTTCTAAACCTAGTGTAAAATACACAACAACCTGGACATGATTGTTTTATATGTGTCTGATTTTGTATGATTGCATGTCAAAGAATTAGTTCTGTATAATTGCATATCAAAAGAGCATTTCTGCTTAACTGCATGTCATTGAATACCATCATTTAGTATATGATCTATTTCACAAAGAGGGAGGATGTAGAACAGATGGTGTTTATATACCTTTAAGAAGCATTTTCAGATGTAAGCACTTGTGGGTCTATATCATTTGTTCAAAGTTTTATAACTTTGAATGTTAAAATATTGAATTCAAATGTCTGAAGTTATAAAACTTCGAACATATGTAAAAAAAAAACCCAAACCCAAAACTAACGGCTGTAGGTAGGGGGCAAGCCCCCCTGCACCCCCACACATCCCCGCTCTATAAATATACCAACTCTGAGACCGCACTACAGTGTAGTAAGAGAAATCTTCCCTTTACCACACTATAGTGTGGTCTTGGAGTTGGTATATTTAAAGCACGGGGGGTGTGGGGGTGCCCCCTGCCTACACTAGTAAGGTAAGTTCAGTTTGCTTTTTTTTTTTTATATGTTTGATGTTTGAAACTTCGAACATTTAAATTCGATTATTTAACGTTCAAAGTTTTCAAACTTCGAACATATAATACAGACCCAGCACTTGCATATAAATAGTGAGCATGTGCAGGCAGCAGTGCCATTTTGAGAGAACAGCCAGAGTGTTAACATGTATGAGTGCAGTAGTCAGTCTGTTTATAAGTTTATTTAAGTTTAAGTTACAAAGCCTCATTCCTGATGTGTTTGTGTGTAATAAAGCTGCTTGAACTGAACCCACAACCACTTGTCTGTTTTATACTGACTGAACGAGCGACATAGTCCTTGCAAATATTACCAGAGCCTGCACCCATCCACACATCACTTCCTCCTTGATTATTTTCAATCACAATGATGTTATCTAATCCCACAGTACTAGTACCACTGCCTCTATGAATCCCATTATATTCAGGGTTTGTTTCAGGGTCAAGCTTTTATTGTTTATTGATGACCTGAAGAAGTTCAGAAGTTCACATCCCATGATGACCACATTACCAGTTTTCCTTTGTATGCCTCTGATTTCTATTCATATCTGTATAGAGATGTCTGTCCATACCTATTATAAGAGTAATGGGAATTTCAAAAACAAACCCTTAGGATGGAATACTCACATAAACAAGCTGTTGAACAAGAGGAAAAGAATACTTACCTTATATTTTAAATCTCATTCCCCCTTCAAAAAAAGTAGCTAAAACTTCCTCAGCAACAGACTGAAGTGCACCATTAGAGGAAGTAAGGTTAGCTGTAAAGATAAAGCCAAGATCCAAATTATCCAAAGATAGTCATAAGACCTCTTTCAACTATATTAAGAAACTTAAAAGTAACACCTAATGTTGCTTTGAAATTATATCTAATGGAACAATTTATTTATGATCTGGAAAATTGTTAACATCTTATTTGACAAGTTCAGTTCCAATTTCACCCACCCACTCACTCAAATGTCCTCTTTTTCCTATCCTTGGTACCCCTCCCCCAAACCACTCTTGATCTGGTCCTGTTGGCAAATATTTGAAAAAGATATTCCATACTCTAAAACATCTCTAGCTGTATCATAAGCCCTTCCTAAAACTCTTCAGCCTTATTCTCTGCACTGGTTATGTACCAAATGTTTTGAGGACTGTCATAGCAGTGCCAGTATCCAAAGGCAGCCCCTGCACAGATCCTGGGTACTATTGACCCAGAAGCTTCATTAGTATCATATATCATGTTTTATAGTGCATTACAGTTCAACTTGTAAACAATGACATTTGTTATCTTCATTCCCTTGATCCTGCTCAATTCAGGTGTATGAAAGACAGATCTTATCATCTCAGCCTACCTCACATTTTTGAAAAAAATACTGAAGCTGTGAACAAAAGTCAGCCTGTCCACACTGCCTTCTTAGACCTAACAAAAGCCATTGACACAGCTCTTCATGCTGGTATTAACAAGTTTACTCCATTAAATATTTACCCCTATCACAATATGGATAACCCACTTATTCAGCGATGGAAGCCATACACTGAAGGTTGATGCACCTCTTTTGCAAAAAGGAACACCTCAAGTGGTGTCCCACAGGGCTTAATCATGAACACCCCCCATTTATCATCTACTTCTATGATTTGAAGGCATGTGTTAAAGATATTTGGCTGGTCACATGTAATGATGACTGCAGCTGACCACTATTGTTTACTCCCTTACTGGGTCTTTTAAACTTCAGTGCCTGGTATACTGACCATGGGCTCAAACTCAGTGCCAAGAATGTAGTACAGTCATATTTGTCAGTAAGACTCTAAATAGTACTCTACTTAAAAAACAACATATTCATTAGAGACCTGTGTGCTTTCACTGACAATGAGGTATCATTTGACCATCATGTATCAATCATAATTAGAATATCATTCCACCATTCCTAATTAATTTCCAAGGAATTGTTTTCTGTAGAACTAAAGAGGTCATAATTCCTCTGTATGGATCTCTCATTAGACCCATCAATGAATACAAAGATTTTTTTAGTAAAAAAATCCAAGAATCCTAATAGATTGAAAGCCCACTCATTTTATTCTATCATATGTTGCTGTTTAACAACATTTGCTTAACCTTCCATGCTGTGCCATGACAGACCCTATCCCACTAGGTTTCCTTTACCACTGCCAAGTGGAAATGCCACAAGTACTTAACTTAGGAATGCCAGACATCATCTGATGATACACTAGCAAACCCAATGCAAGCATTATTTATGGAATAAACTTCCCTTGCATTCCAAACATGCAGTACCATAACCATGTTTATATGTAGGTGTAATGTGGTTCTCTTTTACTGGGACAGCTAATACACTGATTCCCTTATTGGGTTGGTATTATTCTTCCAAGTCTTTTGGTTGGCTTTGGAAAGGCTAGTCAGTTGATGTCCTTCTCTTCACTGTTGTAGTATTCTTTACATTAGGGATCCCCTGCCAAGGGTAGCCCGATGGCAGACCACTATACCAAAGCCTTAGAAGACTGTTCTTTTGTTAGCCCTCACTTCTGCCAGATGGGTGTCTGAGCTTCAAGCCTTTATAGCTTGTTCTCCTTTTTCTGGTGTTTCATAAGGACAGGGTGTTCTATTATTTATCTATTTCTTACATTTTTTAACAGGGAAAGTCCACTGGGCCTGGAATGAGTCCATTTTCATTGGAGGCCCAGGGAGAAAAGCTTTACAAAATTAATATTGAGTAATACTATTGCACTGAATGAAACAGATAATAAAACAACAGTGGGAAGATTAAAATCATGGAATAATAGAAGTAGTAAATGGCATATTTTTCAAATAAGACATGAATGAAATATAACTGCAAGGTACATAGCATGTATTCAAATAATGCATGAATGTAGTATCTGTAGGTTCATAGCTGTGGGGAGTTAAGTACAGTCATAAGAATAGGGGGAGATAGAAGGGCTATGGGAGGGGGGAAGACAGGGTAAAGAGACAGGGAAGCAGTAAGCATGTAGAGTGAAGGTAAGGAAGTGGTAGTAATCGAATAGTTACAGGTGTAACACCAGGGAGAGAAATCAGGAGTTGGGGTACAGGAGCATAACCAATGTGAGGAGAGATGTCGTTTGAGGGATTTTTTAAAGAAGGCAGGATTGCTGATAGTTCTGAGTGAAGAGCAAAGTTCTTGTGCACTAATCCTACTTTTATGCCCAAGGTGGTAAATGTATCCCTTAATCAGTCTATTCATTTGCTCACTTCTTCCCCTTCTATGCAATCCAGTGAGAAGGTGCTGCAAACATTGAATGTGCACAGACAACTCAGATTTTATTTGGATAAGACTAAGACTGTTAGGAAATCTGATCATCTCTTTGTTTCCTTTCATCCCAGGTCCTTGGGATTAGCTGTATCTGAGCAAACTATTTCTATTTGGATATCAAAAGTTTTTTTTTTTGTTATTACTTTCATGGTAAGAATCTTCATTATTCATTTATGGCTCATTCTACTAGGGCTCTGGCTTTCTCTAGTGCTTTTTTCAAGGGTTTGAATACTAACTCTATTCCTGTATTTCTGTGCATACATTCACCAAGCACTACAAGTTGGATGGAATCTCTAGAGCTAGAGCTGGTTTTGCTAGGGCCATCCTTCATGGCTTCCTAGATGGCTAGTTGGTCCTTTCTCCTCCCACATTTCTTCTTGAGCTTGGGCACTCTCTCAAATGTAAAGAATACAGCAACAGTGATGTGGAAGGGCATTGTTTAGTTGTGTAAAATCTTACCATACTGATAGATGTCCTTCTCTTCACTGTTGCAGTATTCACTCCATTCCTCCGCCCTGGCCCGTTTCTCTTCTGGATGTAATGATAAACTCTCATTTCCTTGGAATGGCATTCCTGGGCTTCCTGTAGGTTTGAGGGGTTATCCGGACATCACCTCATATGCTATGCAAGGAGCATAGCATGTGACATACATATACTTTTGTACTTAAGAAAGGCTTTGGCTTTGCTATACTGGCCATATATCAGGCCGCCCCTGGCAGAGTATTCCTACTGTAAAGAACATTGCAACAGTGAAGAGAAGGACATCTACAGTTATGGTAAGATTTTACACAGCTGTACTTTATTCTGAGCACATGCATAGTAAATACCCAGGAACCTATAGTCACAATCATTCATTCTATTCTATATATCCTTCCCTGTCAAATAATCTGTTACCATCCTTACTTTAACTCAGTACCTCACAGACAGCCTGTAACCCCTTCTTAAACATCACACTTACCTCCTTTTCCAGCATTCCTTAGCATACTTTCACTCCATCTTTGGAAATAATGTCATTCTCAGATTGTTTGCATTCTTCACATTTAACTTATTCTCCTGCATCAGTTCACCTTCTCTTTCCAACTTTTTTCATTATCTGTGCCCTTTTAATATGATTATATGCTCCCCATAGATTCCAAGTTATGAAGTTTATTCCTCTTCTTCTCTATCCGTTCTCTCATTACTTATCATGTTCTCCTTTTATTATATTCCTCATCCCTTTCCTGCCTGTCTCCTTCTCTCCTTTTTCCTTTTTTTCCTGTCTCATCCTCCCCCATTCCTCTTCCCCTCCCCTTGTTTTATTCACTCTCTCCTGCTGTGTTTTATATTTAATTTTCACTGTTTGTTGTTAGAAAAGGATAGGTTTTAGACAGACAGACTCTAGCCATCCTAAGGAGCCTAGTCAGCTATAAATTTACACAGACTACAGAGAGGACAATCCAGAGTATATCTAAGCAATCCTATCTTGGTTTGCAATTGATAGTGCAGTTGCCTGATAAAAGAAGTTTTTATTTGAATTTATATTTTATTTTTTACCACTGCTGTTCCTATTTTTAGGAAGGAAGGGACAGCGTGTAGAGAAGAAGATTTAATGTGATTTCTATTTTGTTGTTTTACCTTTGCTTTTTACTGTTGTTAGAAAGGGATATGCTTTAGACAGGCAAGCTTTAACCATCCCAAAGGACCTAGTCAGCTATAAATTCACATAGACTACAGAGAGGACAATCCAGAGGTTATCTAATCAAACCTGTCTTGGTTTGTGACCTATTGATCATTACTGTTAAAAAGATGTGCAACTGTGAATGACTGTGAGCAAAGGCTGCTGCACACATTATTCTTCGCGATGTAAAGGAATTCCAGCATTTGTGTGACTTTCAGAAGTTGTACAATCAGAGCAGCAACTTTACTGTACTTAATTTAATATTCATTTGTATACTGTTTGACTGATTTTTCTCATATACAATGATTTAAAATCTTTGTGAATTCTGAGGTTACTGATTTTGACTGATATTTTCTTTTAGAATTCTTACTTCATTTGAAGCCGAGTATGTATTCCTTAAGTGAGTATCCCATTAATGATTTGCTAAAGTGCAAATGTGTTGTACAGTGTATTAAATGCTATCTATATTTAAAGGTAACACCTTATAACACTGGTGATCCGTGTTCCTCATGTCAGAAGTTGGATAGCTTGCTTACCATTATTAGTAGTAAATCTAGACTTACTGATGACGAATGTACTTGTGGAATTGGCATGGATTGAAGAACTGTTGTTACATATATTAATGACTGGACTGATGAGGTAAATAATGTTAGGCAAAGAGCAAATAGAACAAATCTAGGAAAGGAAGTGTCTATTGTCTGTAAAGATCACGCAACCCCTGTTGAACAAGATAATACCACTGACAACCTTGGAATTATGGATGCAAGTGTGATGAAAGGAGATACTGCCAGCCCAGCTAGTTGGAATTGTGTAAATAATTATATGTCATTTGTGAATATTGACATGATTCATATAGAAGTGTAGCAAAAGGAGATACTGCCAGCACAACTGTCTGGAATTTTGTAAATAGTTATATGTAATTTGTGAATATCAACATGATTGAGAAAAGATGTTTGTGTTACAGCTGTATTAGAGCTGTATGTCATATAAGATGGGTTGTACAGACGTATGCTGAAGAGGTATTTTGCAAAGTACTGTTTGAAATGTATCCACAGTATACCCTACTGGAAGAAAACAGAAATGTACATACACTAATGTAACTGTTTAAATGTATATATTTTAAGAGTGGAAACTGGAACACAAGAGGTTAACTTCAGAAAAACAGCTAAAATTAAATTACTTTATGTATAGGCAATAAAAAGATGTTGTCTTTCAGTTTCAGTGCAGCAAGCAGATACAATGTCTAATACCAGGGAGCATTCTGTATTGTCTTGGAAGTGTTTTATTGTTTTATGACTTCCACCATTTGCCAAAGATCTGAGGAAAAGCACTCAGTTAGATGCTAAATTCTACCAACCGCCATCAATGGTTGTTTTGGGGTCTGGGATAGAGTCAGATGACAAGAAATGATGTAATTCTGCAAGGTATCCCAGCAGTAATATTAGAGATATTAATTTGGGAAGTCTCTTAGTGAGAGAGAACATACTGTATTCTGTCTTGAACCTCACAAGATCCATTCACCACACACTTGCCTTGCTCTGAAGTAAGTTAACTAGGCTATAGTAATTCTCTTAAATATAGTCAGGAATATAGTAAAGCTTAATTTAGATGTTTTTCTTTATTTATTTGAGACTATCCTGCAATGTTGTTTTACATATTTCCTGTGATTTTGAACTCTGATGTCACTGTAATTATATATTGAGCATTTTCTTGTTCTTTCATTATTATTAAATGCATGTAAACCTTTCAGTGTGGTTTCTCTGTCAAGGGATATTTAAGTTCTGAGAGTACTTGCATATTTATTTGGTGACACTGTGGGCAACTCTTAATAGCCTTGGTCTTGGTCAAACTACCATTTGTATTGATAGCAACATTACTCAATAAGATTGAACACCCTTTGTTAAAGACTTTAAAGTAGATGATAAGGAGTGACTTGTGGCACTGATAACTACCTTATAGACTGGGCAGGAGACGGCATAGCAAATAAACCTTTGCCAGCCTTTTCCAGGTGTGTGTGTGTGTGTGTGTGTGTGTGTGTGTGTGTGTGTGTGTGTGTGTGTGTGTGTGTGTGTGTGTGTGTGTAAGTCAAACCTCAAAGACTGTGTGTGTGTGTCAGCTACTTGGGCAGGGACATGTAGCACTGGTTGGACAGAGAGGGTGCTGACAGTCTTGGCTTGGTCATTCAGCTCTGATCTCAACTCTATAGCTGTGCCAATGGGGAGTCTTACTGGGGATCTGGAGAAAGAGGGAGAAACAAGCCCCAGACTGACTGTGGTCTCTGTGTGCTCCTAATGGAAATTGCACTTGATGCAAAGAGCTGCATCTGGAAATGCTGTGTGTGTGTACTTGTCATCCTCCTAGTGTATGCCCCCCATTGGTACTAGTGGTGAGGATTGAGGATCCTTGATTACTGGTACAGTGGTGGGGTGTCACAGCAAGTATTCAGCACTGAGGGTTCAGAGTGCGTAGACAAAAATAAAAAACAAAAAAAGAAAGGAAGAAGTTTGCTGTGCATAAAACAAGGAGAACAAGAAACTGATAAATATCTGTAAAACAATGTAGCACACTTATTACAAGGAGTGATAGCATTTTTCTATTGGAAAATATTCACTCTACAGAAAAGGTCATAATTTTCCAAAAAAATGTAGAAAAAAGAGGCAAGGGGCAGGTAAAAAGGAAGAATTCAAAATTGAATGTGGAAAGACTGAAGAACATTACTGTGAGAAAAAAAAGAGAGAGACATTGACTACATAGCTCAAGTTGTGGGTGTACAAAGCCAACTGAATGAGGATTTTACACTTGCAAATATAATGAGGAATGGAAACAATTGGATTAATAAGACTAATGGTGATAAAGATCATTCCTTTTTAACAATTGATAGAGCAGATATTATTGAATTAGAAGTTGAAGATTCTTCACATTTGGTCAGAAAAGATATTCTTGTAACTGGAGATTCGGTTATTAGAGAAAATGATACTTATATTTACAGATAAGACAATGAAGATCAAATACTGTTATGCTTGCCAAGAAAAAATAGAGGATGTGGGGCAGTCTTGCAATATTTTAATATAAGTAAATATGGAACTGTTTTATTCATGTCAGTACAAATCATTTCATTTACAAGGACTCTCTGTCTTCTAGAAGTGAACTTACAAGACCTTTTAGATAACATAGCTTGCACAGATGTTAGGATGTATTGTTCACACATCACATATATCACATTTACCATGAATGAAAGATTTTTTTTTTTTTTGGTAAA